>NC_083412.1:100283862-100489009 GCF_020745735.1 Hemiscyllium ocellatum
TCTATCTGTCTCTCTCTCTAAATCTATCTCTCTCTCCATCTATCTCTCTCTCTATCTATCTCTCTCTCCCCCTCTCTCCTCCTCTCTCCCCCTCTTCCCCCCTCTCTCTATCTCTCGACTTCTCTCTCTCCCCCTCGATCTCTCTCTCGACCCTGTGTTTAATTTTGCCTTATTTGCCAAGGAATGTTTATTGGGATTGGTATTTGGAACGGCATCATTCGGTTGGGATAATTTGTTGAGTTATCTGTTCTTTTTTCTTTGTCTTTTATTCGATAATCTTGCTCATAAATTCTGTTTTAGTTTAAAATTAAGTGGTTGGGCCAGCTGCATCATTCCCGGAAACTCCACTCTACACATGCTTAAAACAACTAGAAAAGTTAGGGTCTGTGCTGCTTTCTTGAAATGTTTTGAGTGGGTCTGGCCTGGTCCATAACAAATGGTAATAAGGTGGGTTTGGGATGATAGTGTGAGAAAACATGTGGAAAGAAACCCTGTGTGAAACTCAGTAAAAATGACACTTTTCGAAAAGATAAAAGTTAACTCATGGTATCCAATATTCTGCAATTAGGTAGCATTTTCTAAATAAGTTTGGGAGAAGATTTGTAGCTCGGGTGCTCGTTGTTGTGGTTCTGTTCGCCGAGCTGGTAGTTTTTGTTGCAAACGTTTCGTCCCCTTTCTAGGTGACATCCTCAGTGCTTGGGAGCCTCCTGTGAAGTGCTTCTGTCATGTTTCCTTCAGCATTTATAGTGGTTTGTCTCTGCTGCTTCCGGTTGTCAGTTGCTGTCCGCCGCAGTGGCCGGTATATTGGGTCCAGGTCGATGTGTTTGACTGGCCACTGCAGCGGACAGCAACTGACAACCGGAAGCAGCAGAGACAAACCACTATAAATGCTGAAGGATACATGACAGAAGTGCTTCACAGGAGGCTCCCAAGCACTGAGGATGTCACCTAGAAAGGGGACGAAACGTTTGCAACAAAAACTACCAGCTCGGCAAACAGAACCACAACATTTTCTAAATAACACAGATTGTGTGAAGAATTAAGCCAACATTCAATTGAGAACTGTCAGTGGAGCTCACAATATGGTGCACTTAGAGTCATAGAGCTGTATAGCATGGATACAGACTCTACAGTCCAACTCATCCATGCTGACCAGATATCCTAACCTAATCTAGTCCCATTTGCCAGTATTTGGCCCATATCCCTCTAAACCATTCCTATTCATATACTCATCCAGATGCCTTTTAAATGCTGTAATTGGACCATCATTGGACTGGGAATTCATTCTGTATACGCATTGACCTCTGTGTGAAAATGTTGCCCCTTTTAAATCTTTTTCCTCTCACCTTAAACTTATCGCCTCTAGTTTTGGACTCCCTCATCCTGGGTAAAAGACCTTGTCTGAAAATGTGTTGCTGGAAAGAAGCATCAGGCATGATGCCTGAAACGTCGATTCTCCTGCTCCTTGGATGCTGCCTGACCTGCTGCGCCTTTTCAGCAACACATTTTCAGCTCTGGTCTCCATCATCTGAAGTCCTCAATTTGTCCTAAAAGACCTTGTCTACTCACCTTATCCACGCCCCTCATAATTTTATCAACTGTGAGGTCACCCCTTGCGTGTGTTGAAAATATACATGTGGTAAAATACAGGATATCATTGTTACTGCAGACTGAAAGAATATGTATCTACACTGTGCTTGTTTTAAGTCAACAGACAGACATTTTCTGGTTCATTTCTCAGAGCAATGCCTTGATCAATTGCCTCGTTTAAAATTTAAACAAAGCTTGGCAGTGAACTGTCAGTCATTATTAGCATCTCCATGGTTCTACCACTACCAATTCAAATCCACTTGTTGAAGTGGTGAATGATTAGATTCCCTACAGTGTGGAAACAGGCCCTTTGGCCCAACCAGTCCACACCGACCCTCCAAAGAGCAACCCACCCAGACCCATTGCCCTCTGACAAATGCATCTAACATTATGGTCAATTTACCATGGCCAATTCGCCTGACCTGCACATCTTTGGACTGGTATAGTCCAAACTGCAGATACGTTTCAATTTTTAAAAGATATTTGGATAAGTACATGAAAAGGCAAGGCTTGGAGAAAGATGGACCAAACACGGGCAGATGGGACTAGTTTAATTTGGGAATATGGTTGACTTGGACTAGTTGGACCGAAGGGTCTGTTTCCATGCTGTATGACTCTATGACACTCTCCTCTCATTCAGTATAAATGTTGATTCCCCTTACATTAGTTTTTCTTCAAGTTGTCCTGATGAGAGCAAGAAAAAAATCTTTCAACAAAATGTCTTTTTCAGCAATATTTCAGTTCTATACTGCCTAACGTCCAGATGATGTATTGCTTGCTTGAAGCAAGCTGCAGAGTGGCAGATCGAGGCCAATCGAGAGATTCACAACTCAAAGCTCTGAACATACTGCGTCAGTAACGATGTGCATTGTATACATGCCATTATTTTTTCACATATGATTTGGTTGATAATTAGACACTGTTCTTTGGTTTGCCAGATCTCTGCTCACAGCATAATTCTCACTCCCGAATTATTTTTCTTGTCCAAGTACATACCACTTGATTTTTTTTCTCAGTTTTAGTTTCATTTCCTAGGGAAATAAAAAACACTGCTGTTTAACATTTTTAAATTTTCAAGATTTATAGATCTCTGGAGCCAAGGGACTTCACTGCAGTGAATGGAGTAAATTAGTGTCGAACTGACAGGCCTATAAATAGCTGTAGGCTTGTCAACTTTTGATCACCCATAAAAGTGTACAAATCTGAGCGACGCTAGTTATTTTGTCATCGTGAGTCTGCTACATGCAATTAAAATTTTATTGAAGATTTTAATTAGTGTTGTTGACCCTCACAACTCAAATTTACGTATTACATTGAACCATGAAACAGCAACATACATCTTCCCCTGATTGATTAAGTATTACAACTTGCTGTGTCTCACCATAAATGTACATAGCGGTTATAGCTCAATATTAAGGATTAATATTGGCCTAATTTCCCATTGGAAGAGTGAGGGTAACACAGGAAGACTGGTTTAGAGGTTGGCACTATTTGTGAAAGAATCAGTGAAAGTTTTTGATCTTGGGGTGTGGGTGATCTTTTTGGAAGGAAAGCAACTGATGTTCAGTTGTATCACAAGCAGTAGAAGTTGTCAGTTCATGAAAACTTGGTGCCCACTGGATAGAATTTGGAAAGATTACAAACAAAGTTGAATGCAAGTCCTGAGCTCCCTGATTAGATTTGGATTTTCAAACCTTCACTTTGGATCTTGCTGAATTCCAAACCTTTGAAATGAAAGTTGGCAAGTATTCACAGCCAAAAAAAGCCCTGAATCTTACCAATATGACTGCTTTAAAAAACTGCCCCGACTTTATAAAGTGCTGACCATAATAGAACAGGGTAGATAATCTCTATGGTAATCAGTTAACCTTTTACTTTGCAGAGAAAATGATTATTTGTCATTTGTGGCATTTTGAATGTGCCTTCTTGGCAAAATTTTAAAATGCATTTTGTGTATTGCTTATTTGTGATCCTCTGTTTGTGTGTGTGCTGAGTCAGTTAATCTTTAGCGAGGTAGCATTATTGTTTCTCTCAATTTCAAGTTTTGCAAATATACAAGTGTTATATCGAGTCATAGAGATGTATAGCATCGAAACAGACACTTTGATCCAACTCGTCCATGCCGACCATTTATCCTAAGTTAATCTAGTCCCATTTGCCACCATTTGGTCCATATCCCTCGAAATCCTTCCTGTTCATATACCAATCCAAATGCCTTTTAAATGTTGTTATTGCACCAGCCTGTACAAGTTCATCTGGCAGCTCATTCCAATCACACACCACCCTCTCTGTTAAAAACATTGCCACTTAGGTCCCTTTTAAATCTTTCTCCTCACACCTTAAACCTATCCCCGCTCATTTTGGACTTCCCCACTCAGGGAACAGACCTTGTCTATTTCTTCTATCCATGCCCCTCATGATTTAAGAAACCTCAATAAAGTTCGTGAGTTTTGAGAAATGTCTATAAGGTCACCCCTCAGCCTCCGATGCTGCTGCGAAAACAATCCCATCCTATTCACCCTCTCCTTATAGTCCAAATCCTCCAACTCTGGCAACATCCTTCTAAAGCTTTTCTGAATGCTTTCAAGTTTCACAACATCCTTCCTATAGGAAGGAGACCAGAATTGCAAACAATATTCCAAAAGTGGCCTAACCAATGTCCTGAATGCCAGCCTCATTCCTGACGAAGGGCTCCTGCCCGAAATGTTGATTTTCCTGCTCCTTGGATGCTGCCTGACCTGCTGTGCCTTTCCAGCATCTCTCTAATCTTGACTCCAACGTCCTGAATGGCCACAACATGACCTCCCAACTCCTATACTCAGTGCTCTGACCAATAATGGAAAGCATACCAAACACCACCTTCACTATCCCATCTACTTGCACTCCAAGATCTCTTTGTTCAGCAACACCCCCCAGGACCTTACCATTAGGTGTATAAGTACCAACCCGAATTGTCTTTCCAAAATGCAGCATCTCCTATTGATTTAAATTAAACTCCATCCACCAGTCCTCAGCCCACTGACCCATCTGATCAAGATCCCATTATAATCTGAGGTAACTTTCTTCACTATCCACTACACCTCTAATTTTAGTGCCACCTGCAAACTTAATAACTATACCTCCTATGTTCACATCCAAATCATTTATATAAATGACAAAAAACACCAATCGTTGTGGCACACCACTAGTCACAGGCCCTCCAGTCTGAAAAGCAACCCATCTTTCAGCCAGTTCTGTATCCAAATGGCTAGTTCTCCTTGTATTCTATGAGATCTAACCTGATAACCAGTCTACCATGAGGAGCCTTGTCAAACACCTTAATGAAGTCCATATCGATCACATCCACTGCTCTGCTTTCATCAATCATTTTCATTACTTCTTCTTTGTTCAGCAACACTCCCAGTGGAGTGCCACAAGGACTTACACACTTAAAGGTAAGGTCCTAGAGAGTGTGCTGAACAAAGAAACCTTGGAGTGCAGGTTCATAGCTCCTTTACAGTGGAGTCACAGGTAGATAGGATAGTGAAAGTGGCATTTGGTATGCTTTCCTTCATTGGTCAGAGTATTGAGTACAGGAGCTGGGAGATCATGTTGTGGCTCTACAGGACATTGATTATGACACTGTTGGAATATTGCATGCAATTCTGGTCTCCTTCCTATCATAAAGATGTGAAACTTGAAAGGGTTCAAAAAAGATTTACAAGGATGTTGCCAGGGTTGGAGGATTTGAGCTATAGGGAGGGGCTAGACAGGCCGGGGCTGTTTTCCCAGGAGCGGCGGAGGCTGAGGGGTGACCTTATAGAGGTTTACAAAATTATGAGGGGCGTAGATATGGCAAATAGGCAAAGTCTTTTCCCTGGGGTCAGGGAGTCCAGAACTACGTCTTACGTCTGTGGTCAGCAAAGTTTTGGAAATAATTCTGAGGGATAGGATTTATGACTATTTGGCAAAGCATAGTGTGATTAAAGGCAATCAGCATGGCTTTGTGAGGGGCAGGTCATGCCTCACAAATCTTACTGAGTTTTTTGAGGAGGTGTCAAGACAGGTCGACGATGGTCGAGCAGTGGATGTGGTGAATATGGATTTCAGTGAGGCATTTGATAGGGTTCCACATGGTAGGCTCATTCATAAAGACAGGAAGTATGGGATACAGGGAGATTTAGCTATCTGGATTCAGAATTGGCTGGCTGACAGAAGGCAGAGAGTGGTTGTTGATGGGAAGTATTCTGCCTGGAGGTCAGTGTTGAGTGGGGTCCCGCAGGGCTCTGTTTAAGATTAGATTAGGTTAATTACAGGCCCTTTGGCCCCACAAGTCCACACCGAACCTCCGAAGAGCAACCTACCCAGACCCATTCCCCTACATTTACCCCTTCACCTAACACTGCGGGCAATTTAGCATGGCCAATTCACTATACCTGCACATTTTTGGACTGTGGGAGGAAACCGGAGCACCTGGAGGAAACCCACACAGACACTGGGAGAATGTGCAAACTCAACACAGACAGTTGCCCGAGGCAGGAATTGAACCTGGGTCTCTGGCGCTGTGAGGCAGCAGTGCTAACCACCATGCCATCATGCAACCCCTGCCACCGTGCCGCCCCACAGGCCTCTGCACTTTGTAGTTTTTATAAATAACTTGGATGAGGAGGTTGAGGGGTGGGTTAGTAAATTTGCAGATGATACCATGGTTGGAGGTGTCGTCGATAGTATAGAGGGCTACTGCAGGCTTCAGCGCAACATAGACAGGATGCAGAGCTGGGCTGAGAAATGGCAGATGGAGTTCAACCTGGATAAATGCGAAGTGTTGCATTTTGGAAGGTCGAACTCGAATGCTGAATATAGAATTAAAGACAGGATTCTTGGCAGTGTGGAGGAATAAGGGGGATCTGGGTGTGCAAGTACATAGATCCCTCAAAGTTGCCACCCAAGTGGATAGGGTTGTGAAGAAAGCATATGGTGTTTTGGCTTTCATTAACAGAAGGATAGAGTTTAAGAGCCGCGAGGTTTTGCTGCAGCTCTACAAGTCCCTAGTGAGACCACACTTGGAATATTGTGCCCAGTTCTGGTTGCCCTACTATAGGAAAGATGTGGAGACTTTGGATGAGGTGCAAAGAAGGATGCTGCCTGGACTGGAGGGCTTGCTTTATGAAGAAAGGTTGAATAAGCTCAGACTTTTCTCTCTGGAGAGTTGGAGGAAGAGAGAGATCTGATCGAGGTGTACAAAATAATGAGAGGAATAGATAGAATCAATAGCGAGACTTTTCCCCAGGGCAGGATTGACTGATACGAGAAGTCTTAGTTTGAAGATATTTGGAGGAAGGTATAAAGGAGATGTCAGAGGTAAGTTCTTTATGCAGAGAGTTGTGAATGCATGGAATGCGTTGCCAACTGTGGTGGTGGAAGCAGAGTCATTGGGGACATTTAAGCTGGGCATGCATATGGATAGCAGTGAGTTGAGGGGTGTGTCGGTTAAGTTACTATATTTGACATTAGGATTAAATCTTGGCACAACATCATGGGCCAATGGGCCTGTTCTGCGCTGTACTTTTCTATGTTCTATGTTCTAAGTAGAGGGCATAGGTTTAGGGTGAGAGGGGAAAGATATAAAAGAGACCTACAGGGCAACTTTTTCACACAGAGGGTGGTACGTGTATGGGAATGAGCTGCCAGAGGAAGTGGTGGAGGCTGGTACAATTGCAACATTTAAGAGGCATTTGGATGGCTATATGAATTGGAAGGGTTTGGAGGGATATGGGCCGGGTGCTGGCAGGTGGGACTAGATTGGGTTGGGATATCTGGTCGGCATGGCTGGACTGAAGAGTCTGTTTCCATGCTGTACATCTCTATGACTCTGTGACTATGACTCTTCTACCTTTCCTTTAGAGTTCTGAGAGAGGTGGCTGAGGAAATAGCAGAGGCATTGGTTGAGATCTTTCAAGAGTCACTGGAGTCAGGAAAAGTCCCGGATGATTGGAAGATGGCTGTTGTAACCCCCTTGTTCAAGAAAGGATCAAGGCAAAAGATGGAAAATTATAGGCCAATCAGTTTAACCTCGGTTGTTGGTAAAATTCTAGAATCCATCATTAAGGATGAGGTTTCTAAATTCTTGGAAGAGCAGAGTCTGATTAGAACAAGTCAACATGGATTTAGTAAGGGGAGGTCTTGCCTGACAAACCTGTTGGAATTTTTTGAAGAGGTAACATGTAGGTTAGACCAGGGAAACCCATTGGATGTGGTCTATCTAGACTTTCAAAAGGCCTTTGATAAGGTGCCACACGGGAGGCTGCTGAGCAAGGTGAGGGCCCATGGTGTTCGAGGTGAGCTGCTGGGATGGATTGAGGATTGGCTGTCTAACAGAAGGCAGAGAGTTGGAATAAAAGGTTCTTTTTCAGAATGGCAGCCGGTGACGAGCGGTGTCCCGCAGGGTTCGGTGTTGGGGCCACAGCTATTCGCATTATATATTAATGATTTGGATGAGGGGACTGGGGGCATTCTAGCGAAGTTTGCCGATGATACGAAGTTAGGTGGACAGGCAGGTAGTACTGAGGAAGTGGGGAGGCTACAGAAGGATCTAGACAGGTTGGGAGAGTGGTCCAGGAAATAGCTGATGGAATTTAACGTGAGCAAGTGCGAGGTCTTGCACTTTGGCAAAAAAAAAGCATAGACTACTTTCTAAATGGTGAGAAAATTAGTAAAGCCAAAGCACAAAGGAATCTGGGAGTGCTAGTCGAGGATTCTCTAAAGGTAAACATGCAAGTTGAGTCCGTGATTAAGAAAGCAAATGCAATGTTGTCTCTTATCTCAAGACGTCGCATTCTCTATTCCTGAGATGAAGGGCTTATGCTCGAAACGTCGAATTCTCTATTCCTGAGATGCTGCCTGGCCTGCTGTGCTTTGACCAGCAACACATTTGCAGCTGTGACCTCCAGCATCTGCAGACCTCATTTTTTACTCTTATCTCAAGAGGGTTGGAATATAAAAGCAGAGATGTGCTACTGAGACTCTATAAAGCTCTGGTTAGGCCCCATTTGGAGTACTGTGTTCAGTTTTGGTCCCCACACGTCAGGAAGGACGTACTGGCACTGGAACGTGTCCAGCAGAGATTCACGCGGATGATCCCTGGAATGGCAGGTCTAACATATGAGGAACAGCTGAGGATACTGGGATTGTATTCGTTGGAGTTTAGAAGATTGAGGGGAGACTTAATAGAGACGTACAAGATAATACATGGCTTGGAAAAGGTGGACGCTAGGAAATTGTTTCCGTTAGGTGAGGAGACTAGGACCCGTGGACACAGCCTTAGAATTAGAGGGGGTCAATTCAGAACAGAAATGCGGAGACATTTCTTCAGCCAGAGGGTGGTGGGCCTGTGGAATTCATTGCCACAGAGTGCAGTGGAGGCCAGGACACTAAATGTCTTCAAGGCAGAGATTGATAGATTCTTGTTGTCTCGAGGAATTAAAGGCTACGGGGAGAACACTGTAAGTGGAGTTGAAATGCGCATCAGCCATGATTGAATGGCGGAGTGGACTCGATGGGTCAAATGGCCTTACTTCCACTTCTATGTCTTATGGTCTTATGGTCTTTCCTGGAGGTCACCCATCTACCTGACGAGATCTTTGATTTATCTCTCTCCCTGCAACTGCCATCTATCACACACCCCACCTCCTGTAAATTCCTCATTGCCTCCAACTGCCACTCCAACTGATCCATGCAGTCTGATAGGATTTGCAATCAAACACATTTACTGCAGACATAATCATCAGTAATATGGAGACTTCCCTAATCTCCCAGGTCCTAGAGGAAAAACATATCACTTGACTGAAGGTCATTTTTGCACCTGAACAGTCTACAGATCCAGCAAATAGCTCAATCTTACTGCTCTAAAAAACACTGCTTCAGGCTAACTTATATATTTTTAAAAATTTAATCATGAGACAAATCTCAATAAAAACTCTCCTCAGTATTGTAGATTTCTGGTTAAGATGGCAGCAGAATAAAACACTCCAGCCAGAGCTCCTCTGCTCCACAGTTCCTTTTTACTGTAGTTTTACTTACCCCCCCCCCACCCCGACCCTCTAACTTTTAACTTCTTAAAGTACCTTACCTGGGAATAGAGAACCAAGTCCGAGATTGGTTTGGCGCGGGAGACAAGTTCCAGCCGTATCAAGAGGAATCCCAGGCCGGCCAGGAAGACAAGTCCTGGAGGTGAGTCTGGGACAGAGTCCAGTGCTTGGAGGCAGCACAGCCTCATGACTGAAGCCCAGTGAGGACAGATATCAGTGAAAAAAAGACAGTAACTTGAGTACTTTAAAGACACTTGTTATTGTCATTCTGGACTATTTAAGCTCTGTTCTCATGCTAGCCTTTTTTTACTATTTTAATTCTGTAATAACACTAAAAGTATCTATACCTAGGTACCCTGTACCTAAGATGGCACTGAGAGGCGACATTACAAACTTTTCACTGCTCTCATTCAAGTGCATGTGACAATAAAGCCTATTCTATTCTACTTGGAAAAGTAAGTAAGGTTACACTTAAAAAGGAGCCACTTAGCCTCTCCCCATTATGAGTTCCCCCACACAGCTTTCTGCAAGGTCAGCTGTGAATTTTGCTGCTTGTTAATTTATCATAGATGGCCTCCAATGTCCAGAGGAACTTGAAACCAAACAGCAGAAGCACTTAGCCATGCAGGTTACTGCTGGGTCAGACAGCTGTGCAGGTTTACTGCTCTGTTTGATTCACTTACCATGTGGTGACTGCCTTTGTCTCACTATCTCCACTTTAAAAAGGAGAAAGTGGATGCTGCAGATGTTGGAAAGTCCGAGTTGATAAAATGTCAAGCTGAAAATGCACAGCAGGTCAAGCATTATCAGAGCAGCACCTGATGAAACATCAACTCTCCTTCTCTTCTGATGCTGTCCTTTTTCTAGCTCCACACTTTATCAACTACTTTTTAAAGTACTGTTGTTTTGATCTTTCTTTTTCCCCCAAAATTCCAAAACAATGCATCAGCTCATAAAACAGTAATTACTGCTCCTAGAATTTGAGGAAATCAGATCCAACACTGAAAATGCCTCAAAAATGTAGCAGCTTTACACCTACAAATTTCTCATGCCATCTATCTTGGATTAACCAGAATCGTTCTGTATACAAGGTCTGCATTTTTGCCCTGGAAATGGAGTGACTTGCTAAAGCATTTCAGAACACAGTTAAGAATCAAACACATTGGTGTGAGTCTGGAGTCAGATGTAGGTTAGACCAGATAAGGACAACAGATTTGCCCCCTGAAAGGACATTAGTGAACCAGATAGGTTTTTACGAAATAAATGACAATTTTATGATTACCATCACTGAAACTTGTTCCATAACTGCAGAGTTATTAATGTATTAGAAATTGCACCTATTCCTCTGGACGAATTTGAAACTGTTAAGTGTCAGCATAGATTGCTGGAATATGTATGAAGTGACATGATCAACAGGCCATCACCTCTCCCTTTATCCAGGATATTATTGTTTAGTAATTGCATTAGATTGGATATTAACTCTTACTGATCTCATAAACAGAAACCACTAGGAAGTATTTTAAAATAAATGGAACTTAATAAAACAGTGATTAAGTATATTTTGTGTCTTACAATCTCAGCTATTAAGCATTTGGATCACAGAAGTGACCTTGAGCTACAAGAATCTATTCGGTGTTTAGCTTCGAGTAATTTAACATACCCGGTTTTTCAGAATTGCCTGGATATCTATTATAAAGTACTTCACCATAATCCGGCAGACTGACTGCGCAATCGTTGCTGCTCTTATCAAGCAATTTGCACAGACGAGGATATGGATTGTACAGATGAGGATTTGGAGCATTCAGGATTCCATACTAAACATGATTACTACAGGCAGTCTGCAGACCCATTTTGTGCACTTTTTGGGACTCCCAGTTTTGGAGGGAGTCGGAAGCATGTTGCTATTCATGCATCTGAAAATTAGCCAGAAGTGATTTCCCATACTCCATTTCCCTGTTTGTGACTCTTAACAGGATATCAGATTACCTGCAATACTTATCAAATTGTTCACCTATCTTCACAAACAAAGCTGATGGGACTGTAAATCTGTCATCGTATCTGTTGAACAAATGGGCAAATGGGTATATGTCTCGTGCTACACCCTGTTTTCAGAAAGACTGAGATCTTCAGTGCAACTACAGGTTGTAGACCAGGCTTGTGTTGTCAGAAACTGAATACAGGTATTACTGTTCATTCATAAAAATTATACATATTTTGATCACATTTGCAGCATGCTGCTTATTAAAAATAATTTGGCTTGAATTACATTTGTAGCATGCTGATTTTTCCAGTTGCATGACAACACCATTCCAATGAGAAGGAATATTTCAAATTGATGTTATTTGTCTGTGATCAAATGACTATAGATAATATGTTGGAATTATTCAATGGACATTTACATGTCTATTGTAAGGATCCAGTGACGATTGAGTCTCCCCATAGAACATATAGTAGAGAACGGTGCCCAAAATAGTACCTAAAATTACCCAGCTACTGAATTATCTTTTTCCTTCTTTTAACTGTACCCATGTTACATGGGGTTACCACCCACAATGCTAGTTGATCACCTTCATATCAACCACTATTTTTAGAATTTGGCAAGTGTTTTTTTTTGCTAACTTGCCTGTATTAGTGACTGGGTTCTGTCATTCGAGGAATTATGAAAGCATAAGGCACAAGTTAATTGAGGTGGATTAAGGAAATACATTAAAAGGCATGACTCTATGTGGGCAATGGATAGTCTTCAAAGAACTATGACATGGTTTATTATGTAAAACTCAAATAAAGGTCACTCAACTGCAGCTGACAAACTAGTTTACGATTGCATAAGACTAAAAGAAAAAGCTATGAAGTGGCCAGAAACAGGAATGCGTCTGAGGATTGGAAATGTTTTAGAATGCAAAAATTTAAGACCAACAAATTGATAAGGAAAGTCAGGAGTCAGATGACACCAGGTTACAGTCCGACAGGTTTCTTCAAAATTGCAAACTTTCAGGGCACTGCTCATTTGTCGGGTGAGGTGTCACTGTTGGACTGCAGCCTGATGTTGTGTAACTTCTGACTTTGTCAACCCCAGTCCAATGCTGTCATGTCCATATTATGATAAGGAAAGGACTGCAAAACCTTCTATGGGTATCTAAAAAGGAAATATTTGACAAAAGGGAAAGTGTGTCCATTGGATGCAGACACAGGAGAATATCGAACGGGGAGAAGAGAAATTATTACTTTGTTTCTGTTTTCACTGAGGAAAATAAAAGAAATCTCCCAGAAATGGAGTTCCAAATAGCTAGGGACAATGTGGAATTAATGGAAATTAGTGTGAGGACAAAAGTTGGATTTGACAAATTAATGGGCCTGAGAATTGATGAGTCTCCAGGACCGGACAGTACGCATCACAGAATGTTGAAAGAAGTGGCTATAGAGATAGCCTATGCCTTAGTGACTATCTACCAAAGCTCTCCAGATTTTGAAATGAGCCCTGTAATTTTGAAGTTTGTAAATGTCACCCTACTGTTCAAGAAAGGAATGAGAAAAACTGGAAGTCCAGGCCAGCCATCCCAATATCGGTAGTAGGCAGAATGCTAGAATCTATCAAAATGTGACCTGATTGGGCATAATCAGCATGGATGTCTGAATAGAAAATCGTAATTTAAAAACTTGTTGGAGTTTTTTAAGGGAATAATTACTACTAGCATTAACAAAGGGAAATTGGTGGATGGAGTATGTTTGGATTTTCATGAGGCTTTTGATAAAGCCTCCCACAGGAGGTTGGTTAACAAAATCAAGCACATGGCATGGATGATAATGTGCCATATTCCTAAAACAGTAGGAATAGATAGGTCATTCTTATGTAATATTTCCAAATTTACAGATAATACAAATCTAAGTAGCTATCTGTGTAATGGATAGATGTAAGAAGTTTTCAGGGGGATTTATAAAAGTTTAGAGAGGGGGTAAGATGGGATGGAGTATAATGTGGAAACATGGGGCTATCCACTTTGATAGGAGAAACAGATGTGCAGAATATTTCTTGAATGGTAAACAGTTGGAAAGCTTTCCAAGCGATCCAAGTTTTCCTTGTTGATACATCACTGAAGGATAACATACAGGTACAGCAAGCTATAGGAGTACTGTGTGCAGCTTTGGTCTCCTTATCACAGGAAGGATGGTATTGCCAAAAAGGAAGTCAATGAAAGTTCACCAGTTTGTTCCTAAGATGATGAGTCTGTCTTATGAAAATAGATGGGCATATTAGGCCTATATTCTCTCGTGGTTTGAAGAATGAAATATGATCCTACTGGAACTTACAACATACTGAAATGAATAGACAGGGTAAATGCAGGTAAGTTGTTTCCACTGGTTAATGAGTCTGGAACATAGGGGCACAATTTAAGAATGAGAGCAGAGGCATTTAGGACTGAGTTGAAGAGAGATGCTTTGACAAAAGGGTGGCAAATCATTAGAAGTTTTTACCACAGAAGTTATGGAAGCTCAGTCTGAATATGTTTAAAATAAAGGTTGATAAATGTTTAATTATTAATGGAATGAGGATAATGTGGGTAAAGGCAGTGAAACAGTGTTATAGACATGGTTAAGGGGTTAATGTGCATAGAGATACTTATTTTCCTTGGATACAGCAGTGGAATTCAGTGGATGAAAAATTGTGTTCTAACATACATTGTCACAATGAAGAATCAAAAGGACACTGTCCTTCAAAAATAATATTTTGTGGAAATATTTTTATATATCTTTGTTATTTTTATAGGCTACATCTACTCTGATGAAATCTTTTGGAACCTCTTCACATTCAGATCAATAATACATGTTTTTCCTTTGTTACTCAATTCTCCTCTGTCCTATTGTTCACTGCTCCTGAATTAGCCAGTCTCTTGAATTCTACACTTTCTGATGGTGCTGGGTTGTAACATAATTAACTCTTAACGGCACCATTCCTACGACAATGTTTCGTTCCTGACAAATATAAACAGTTATACCCCTGAGGGAGACACTGTAAAAAAGCAGGAGAGCTTTTGAGGTGATGAATCCACATCTCAGTGTTTTGACCATTTCATAAGCAACATTTAGAAGTATTTTGTGAGTTTAAAATCTGCAACTAATGAAATTAGAAGCAGACGTGTTTATTACATAGATATTAAACTACATCACAAATATTACAGTATTGTACTTTCAGGCCTAACTTTTGTTAGGACACTAGTGACCCCAGAATCAGGCAGAAAAGCCAGGTGAGTCAATACTTCATTGGCCGTTTGAGGAAGACTTAACTGGATTCTAGCACTCGGGTGTTTGGTTAGCTCAGTTGAAGAGTTGATATTTCAACAGTGCTGCCGGAGCAAGGACAACAAATGGGATCACACCCTTCCTGGAGAAGCATCACAGAAGCTGCCCTCAGACCAGGACAAGTGGAGCTGGGCTTAGCCCTGATATGTGGGAGGCGTTGATATGCAAAGGTAAGGGGGCTATTTTCATGGGGAGCAGTCTTTCTTACAAAAAAGAGCCCCAGCAGTTAAAATGTGCTTGATCCTGAGTGTTTGCTCCTGAGGCCATTAGCAGACCCCAAATTCTACTGAGTCATTTCTCAATACAGCAAAGTGCATGTATAGGTGATTGGAACCAGACGTAATTGGAAACGTCCCACATAATGCTTTAATTTTTTTGACAATGTGGAATATAAGTCACTGACCTGACATTACTTCATATCACTGTCAAGACTGCAACTTTCCCTGTGTCCCCTATTGTGCTCATGCCATTTGAAAAGACAAAATTTATCATGGTTTTTAAATGTTCATGACGACAAAAAAGACCTAAGTTCATCATTATGCTTCACTGAAATCCTAATGAGAGCAATGGTTGTTTCAACAATTACTAAGTTCTGGTTGTGTGAGTAACCAAGAATAAACAAAAATAACAATATAAAGTTGTAAGACTCTTTTAGAGAAAAATTTGCAGTCATGAAAATTTCAAAATTATTGTGTAGGAAGTGAAATTAATGAATAAATTGATGTTTTGTGTCAGTGAATATCTTACATTTTGTATTATTTCCGTTATTTCTCAATTTGTTCTGAATACTGTTTTGACATTGATAAATGACCTGGAAATCTGTGGCTAAAAAATTATATAATAACTAAAATTGCTAAGAGTTATTGCACAGTTAGAATTTGGTTTTCAATATTATTGACAGAAAATCTGAAAGACATGCTTTCGCCTCAATTCACTTGCATGGCAAGCAAATATATTTTGATATTATGCCAAATATTCAAAACATGAGGAATATTAAAGCACATAGAAGTTCCTTTCTTAAAAAAAGATTGTCTTATTGTGACTCTAGAATCATCTCAAAGGTCCCAGACAATAAATTACACTTGTGTAGGCAATTACCATTGCTACTACTTTGAAATTATTTCAAATCCCATCAACAAAAGTTAAATGAATGATGGTGTTGGTTGGGAATGATTGTCAACTCAGTCAGGAGAACATTGCACTGTCCTCCAAACAGTGCGAGAGCTTCTATAAATCTATCTGAATGAATAGATTCAACATTTCATTGAAAAACATTGCCTCTAAAACTGCAACAAGTTGCTAACTTCTGATTGGGTGCTCCCAACCCAGAGATGGAAGTGCTAACCAAAGCAAAGCCAGCAAATTAAAAACAAATTCTGTTTTCATAATTTCAAAGTAATAGTGGTAATTGCCTACACAAGAGTAATTTATTGTCTGGGACCTTGGAGATGATTCTGCGAGTCACAATAAGACAACCTGAGCTAGCCAATGGCATAATTATGGCTTCTTATTAATTTTGGAAGGATGAGGGAAAATTCTTCATCCAAAACATTCAAAAAGTTTGTTGACCAATATGGTCAGAGAATGGTGAATCTGCCCCAACATATCAGGTCTTTTAATCTGCACTTCTCAGAAATCACCACCACTAATCAAAATGACGATCAGAATCAATCTCACGTTGTTTGATAAATAGAGACATAGGATACCTGAGAAGGAAATAATAATATGAAGTGTGTACAACACAATGGTAAAGCCACATTTAATTCATTGGGCATTCCATTATATAAAAGATATTCAGGTTATTTTACTCTTGGGTAAAGGAGGTTACAGAATGCTGGTGAGACCACAGTATTTAATGGCTGTGGCACAATGTTTGTACAGCTGGTCCAGTTTAGTTTTCAGTGAATGATAACATGTAATATGTCAATAATAGAGATTTCAGTGATAGTAATGCCACTGAAAGTTACAGGGTATTATAGATTGGTATTATAGATTGCTGTGTGGTGTGAAAAGAGTATTAATTGACTAGGAATCAATACTATGTATTGGTATTCCAGGGGGCAACATTCACAGCTGCATGGGAGTCTCAACAGCAAGGGCTCATGTGCATTGGTAGTATCTCTGCCTCTGAGCCAGGAGGCCTGTTTTTAAGTCCCACCTGTTCCAGGGGTGTGTATTAACATCCCTGAACTGGTTGATTAAGCAAGAAGTATCTAACATGACAGCGGTCTCCTAGCCCGATAGCATGGCAATTAGAATTAAAGGCACAAAGATTTGCAAGTCGCAAGTAGGATTATTTTAAACATGTGGAAACAGAAGGCAACCAAATAAAAGCAAAATATTGCAGCTGCTGGAAATCTGAAATATAAAAAAAGTGCTGAAGAAACTCAGTAGGTCTGGCAGTAGGGTTTGGAGAGAGAAACAGAGTTAACATTTTGAATCTGGTATGACTCTTATTCAGAAATTGTGAACCTCTTCAGAATTTGGAAACAGAAGAAAACCAGTTAGATTTATTGCCTGGCATTTCTTGAATGTGAATGTTACTTGCCACTTATCAACATAACTGAATAATATCCAGGTCTTGCTGTGCTATTGTAGAATCACTGCATTAGTACCACACTGGAAATGTCAACTGAGTTTACATCTGGATTGAACCCAATCTACCAATTCAGAGGCAAAATTGCTGAATGCTACTCCATGTGAAAACATTTTTTCCAGAATTGAATAAAAGTCGATGTATTCAAATACAATGAAAATAGTTTTAGCATGCCAGTGGGAGAGAGAAAGTTAAAAATCTCACAACACCAGGATATAGTCCAACAGATTTATTTGGAAGTGCAAACATTTGGAACACTGCTCCTCCATCATGTAGCTGAAGGAACAGCGCTCTGAAAGCTAATATTTTCACATAAATCTGTTGGACTATAACCTGGTGTAGAGTAATTTTCAATTTTGCCCATCCCAATCCAAACCCGACACCTCCATATAGTGGGATAGATGTTCAGCTCATTTTCACCACCAATCAGAGGTTATTTCTGTGAGGAAAAGTCCATTCCAAATCCACAGTGTTTGAATAAGAGATCCAGAAAAGCTAAACCTGAGCAAAAGTATTTAAAAGTTGGAAAGAAGCCAATCACTAGTGAACCCGAAGGATTAATGAGGATAATTCAACAAAGTAATGGGAGAAGTAAAATAAACAGCTCGTTGCAGACAGAAGTTTTGAGAGATTTCACAAGTTGTTGACAGACTGGTGAAGATCAGGCAGTTCCACTGAAAAGTAAACAGGGGGAGTACACCATAAAATCAAGAGAAGGCAGGAGTGTTAAACAAACTCTTCGGATCAGGCATCAAAGATGACAAATTCCAGATGACATGTCCAAACCCCAGATCATCTATTTTGGTTGAGAGGTTTGTGACACAAGGAAAGTTCTCAGGTTTTTATTTGAATGGTCACTGTTTTCAATGGGACTCTCAATATACTATCTTCCCAATACCTATACATTCATGATATTCTACTCTAATCTCCTACCCACTCCACAGGCAATGCAATCAGCTGATGAAGGTGAAGTCACATGGTATGAGGGGTGAGTTGGCAAAATTGATACAGAACTGGCTTAGTGATAGGAGACAGGCAGCAATGGAAGGATGACTTTTGGAATGGAGTTTTGTGACTACAGGTTGTTCTGTTATGCACATTTTATCAACACAAATTTGCCGTAATGCGATTGACGAATTGGGGATGCTGTTTCTAAATTGCAAACTTTTAAAACATGTATTGGCTTTAATGTGATTACATCACCAACACTTTTAAGTGCTGTTTCTAAAACAGGATTTTTCTACAAGACAGGGTTGCAGAAGAACACAACCATCACGTTGTAGAAGAACTGACTGTAGAAGTGTTCCACAGGGATCAGCGATGGGACCTCTGCTATTCATGGTCTATATAAATGATCTGGAGGAATATGTAGCTGGTCTGATTAGTAAGTTTGCAGATGATGTAAATATTAATGGATTTGCGGATAGTGAGGAGGATTGTTCGAGAATATAGCAGGATATAGATCAGTTGGAGGCATGGGCAGAAAAATGGCAAATGTTTAAATGTGAAGAGATGCTTTTGGAAGGTCAAGTACAGGTAGAAATTACAGTGAATGGCAGACGCCTTGAGAGTATTGATATATAGAGGGATCTGGGTGTGCAGATCCAAAGATCACTGAAGGTGACAGCACAAGTAGATAAGGTGATAAAAAGGCCTTGAGTAAATGGATAGAGAGGTTATGCTGCAGGTTTATAGAACTTTACTTAGACCGCACTTCAAATATTGTGCACAGTTCTGGTCACCACATTATCAGAACGCTGTGGGTGCTTTGGAGAGGGTACAGAAATGATTTACCAGGATGTTGCCTGGTATGGGGCATTTCAGCTGTGAAGAAAGGAATAGACTGAGTTTGTTGTCACGGGAAAGCAAAAGTGAAAGGGTGATCTGATAGAGGTTTATAATATTGTGAATAGCATGGATAGAGTGGGAAGTATGAGGCTTTTTCCCAGGTTGGAGTGGTTAACTACTAGGGGACACAGATTCAGGTTGTGAAGGAGCATGTTTCAAAGAGATATGCACAGCACATTTTTCACACAGAGGGTGGTGAATGCCTGGGATGTGATGGAAGCAGATACAATATCAGCATTCAAGAAGTAGCTGGATGAATACACAAACAGAAAGGAAATAGAGGGATACGGATCCTGGAAGGGAAGACAATTTTAATATTGAAGGGCAAGGTATGTTGGCACATGCTTGGAGGGTCAAAAGGCCTGTTCACAGAGTCATAGAAATGTCCATCATGAAAACAGACCCTTCGGTCCAACCTGTCCACGCCAACCAGATATCCCAACCCAATCTAGTCCCACCTGCCAGCACCCGGCCCATATCCCTCCAAACCCTTCCTATTCATATACCCATCCATATGCCTCTTAAATGTTGCAATTGTACCAGCCTCCACCACTTCCTCTGGCAGCTCATTCCACACACGTACCACCCTCTGTGTGAAAAAGCTGCCCCTTAGGTCTCTTTTATATCTTCCCCTCTCACCCTAAACCTATGCCCTCTAGTTTTGGACTCCCTGACCCCAGGGAAAAGACTTTGTATATTTACCCTATCCATGCCCCTCATAATTTTGTAAACCTCTATAAGGTCACCCCTCAGCCTCTGACGTTCCAGAGAAAACAGCCCCAGCCTGTCCAGTCTTTCCCTATGGCTCAAATCCTGGCAACATCATTGTAAATCTTTTCTGAACCCTTTCAAGTTTCACAACATCTTTCAGATAGGAAGGAGACCAGAATTGCCCGCAGTGGCCTACCAATGTCCCGTACAGCTGATTAGATTAGATTAGATTAGATTACTTACAGTGTGGAAACAGGCCCTTCGGCCCAACAAGTTCACACCGACCCACCGAAGCGCAACCCACCCATACCCCTACATTTACCCTTTACCTAACACTACGGACAATTTAGCATGGCCAATTCACCTGACCCATAACCTCCCAACATAACCTCCCAACCCCTTTACTCAATACTCTGACCATTAAAAGAAAGCATACCAAACGTCTTCTTCAATATCCTATCTACCTGCGACTCCACTTTCAAGGAGCTATGAACCAGCACTCCAAGGTCTCTTTGTTCAGCAACACACCCTAGGACCTGACCATTAAGTGTATAAGTCCTGCTAAGATTTGCTTTCCTAAAATGCAGCACCTCACATTTATCTGAATTAAACTCCATCTGCCACTTCTCAGCCCATTGGCCCATCTGGTCAAGATCCTGTTGTAATCTAAGCTGACTGTCTTCGCTGTCCACTGCACCTCCAATTTTGGTGTCATCTGCAAACTTATTAACTGTACCTCTTATGCTCACATCCAAATCATTTATGTAAATGACAAAAAGTAGAGGACCCAGCACCGAACAGACCTCCAGTCTGAAAAACAACTGTCCATCACCACCCTCAGTCTTCTACCTTTGAGCCAGTTCTGTATCCAAGCGGCTAGTTCTCCCTTTATTCTGTGAGATCTAACCTTGCTAATCAGTCTCCCATGGGGAACATTGTCAAACGCCTTACTGATGTCCATATAGATCACATCTACCACTCTGCCCTCATCAATCCTCTTTGTTACTTCTTCAAAAAACTCAGTCATGTTTGTGAGATGTAATTTCTCACGCACAAAGCCATGTTCACTATCCCTAATCAGTCCTTGCCTTTCCAAATAGATGTATATCCTGTCCCTCAGTATTCCCTCCAAAAACTTGCCTACCACCGACTTCAGGCTCATTGGTCTATAGTTCCCTGGCTTGTTCTTACCCCCCTTCTTAAATAGTGGCACCACGTTTGCCAACCTCCAGTCTTCCGGAATCTCACCTGTGACTATCGATGATAAAATATCTCAGCAAGAGGCCCAGCAATCCCTTCTCCAGCTTCCCACAGAGTTCTAGGGTACACCTGATCAGGTCCTGGGAACTTAACCACCTTTACACGTTTCAAGACATCCAGCACTTCCTCCTCTGTAATATGGATATTTTGCAAGGTGTCACCATCTATTTCCCTATAGCCTATATCTTCCATATCCTTTTCCACTGTAAATACTGATACAAAATACTCATTTAGTATCTTCCCCATTTTCTGTGGCTCCACACAAAGGCCACCTTGTTGATCTTTGAGGGGCCCTATTCTCTCCCTAGTTACCCTTTTGTCCTTAATATATTTGTAAAAACCCTTTGGATTCTCCTTAATTCTATTTGCCAAAGCTATCTCATGTCCCCTTTTTGTCCTCCTGATTTCCCTCTTAAGTATACTCCTCATGCCTTTATACTCTTCTATGGATTCACTTGATCTATCCTGTCTATACCTGACATATGCTTCCCTCTTTTTCATAGCCAAACCCTCAATTTCTCTAGTCATCCAGTATTCCCTATACCTACCAGCCTTTCCTTTCACCTTAATAGGAATATGCTTTCTCTGGATTCTCGTAATCTCATTTTGCTGAGCTTTGTTTGATTTATAGACTCTGCCATGTGCGTTTGGCAGAGTGAGAGGGGAATACGTAAGGCTGACCCTTCTACTTCCTTCAAACCCATTCCCAAGATGCCCTGTATAAATAGGAAAGGTGATTGTGGGACTCAAAATTGATAAAAATTACCATATTCAATAAATAAACCCTATTTCCAGGGATGAATGCTTGGCAAGGGTAGGTAGGCAGCCTGCTTTATTTACAAAAGCTGAATGGACGGAATGAATTAATATTACAATCATCCAGGGATAGGGGAGACATTCAACGCATCAGTGATACATCCTCCCCTCCTGAAGATTGTAAATCTTCTTTCCTTCACCTCAGTTTCCTAAAGCCACCTTTCACTTACCTTGCCTTCTCTCAGTACATTGGGCTACATTTCGGTGCCCAATATTCTCAATCACCCCTACCCTGAGATCCATTGGGCTGCCTTCATAGGATTGATTGTATACATTGCTGAGATTTTATTACTGCTTGAAGTACGCAATCTGATTGGCTGTCAGCCTCAGAAGGTGAGACTTGCTTTGAGTGAAGGACAGATATCCCCTGATTTGCTAGTTTGATCCTCCAGCAACATGTTATGATTGCAGGGTGAGTGTCTTCTTTGCCTGGAAGCTGCTCACTGACTTTCCTTCTCTAAGGGCTAAGCAACATCCTGCAATGTTTAGTCACATAGCTATTAGTATTCACATCATTGACTGAACAAGGTAGAGATTGAACTGATGGCATAGCAGTATTATCACTAGACTATTAATCCATATAGTTTTCTGGTAATCTGGGTTCAAATTGTGCCATGGCAGATGGTAGAATTTGAATTCAATAAAGTTCTGGAACTAAAGTCCAGTGATAACTATGACATTGTTGTCAGTTGTCAGGAAAAAATCCATCTGGTTCACTCATGGCATTTAGGGAAGGAATCTTGCATCTTTAGCTGATCTGGTCTACTTGCGACTCCAGACCCACAGCAATGTGCTGACAATTAGAGATGGGTGATGAATGCTAGCCTCGCCAGCGATATCCACGTCCCATGAATACATTTTCAAAATGGAGAAAGACTGCAAAGAACAATAGAACAGAGGGATCCAGACTTTGTATGCATTAGCTTTAAATTTAATCCCCTCCTTTATTCATTAGTTATCCATAGCAGATTCCCTCTTATCTTGTATGGATCCTTTTGTTTTATGCAAAGCAAATTTTCCATCTTTACCTGAAGGCACTCCATATGATTCCACAGCAATTAGATTAGATTAGATTAGACTTACAGTGTGGAAACAGGCCCTTCGGCCCAACAAGTCCACACCGACCCGCCGAAGCGCAACCCACCCATACCCCGACATTTACCCCTTACCTAACACTATTGATTGCCACAAAATAATTATAATCCTCTTGCAGTTTAAGAGGATGGCTAGCCATATCTTTTGAAAAGCAGTAAGCACAAAGCAAAAATACTATTTTCCATGCCCAATATTCGTGTCCAATGAAGAACAAAGAACAAAGAACAAAGAAAATTTACAGCCCAGGAACAGGCCCTTCGGCCCTTCAAGCCTGAGCCGATCAAAATGTACTGTCTAAACCTGTCGCCCAATTCCCAAGCATCTGTATCCCTCTGCTCCCCACCTGCTCATACATCTGTCCAAACTCAACTTAAATGAAATTGCCATGCCTGCCTCTACCACCTCTGCTGGCAACGTGTTCCAGACACCCACCACCTTCTGTGTGAAGTACTCGCCACATGTATCCCCCTTAAACCTTCCACCTCTCACCTTGAATGCGTGACCTCTCGTTATGGAATCCTTCAGTCTGGGAAAAAGCTTGTCCCTATCCACCCTGTCTATCCCCTTCATGATGTTGCAAACCTCAGTCAGGGTCCCCCTCAATCTCCTTTTTTCTAATGAAAACAATCCTAACCTACTCAACCTCTCTTCATAGCTAGCACCTTCCATACCAGGCAACATCCTCGTAAACCTTCTATGCACCCTCTCCAAAGCATCCACATCCTTTTGGGAATGTGGCGACCAGAACTGTACACAGTATTCTAAATGCGGCGGAAACAACGTCCTGTACAATTTTAACATGACTTGCCAGCTCTTATACTCAACAACCCGTCCGATGAAGGCAAGCATACTATATGCCTTCTTGACCACTCTATCCACCTGTGCAGCAAACTTCAGGGTACCATGGACCTGCACTCCCAGATCTCTCTGCCCATCAACTTTTCCCAAGGCTCTTCTATTCATTGTATAATTCACTCTAGAATTAGTCTTGCCTCAAAGCATCACCTCACATTTGCCTTGATTGAAATCCATCTGCCACTTTTCCGCCCAACTCTCTTGTTTATGTATTACTTCCTGTATTCTTTGACAGTCCCTTATGCTTTCTGCTATTCCATCAATCTTTGTGTCATCTGCAAACTTGCTGATCATACCAACAGTGCCCTCTTCCAGATCATTTATGTATATTACAAATAAAAGTGGCCCCAATACTGACCCCTGTGGAACACCACTGGTCACTTTCTCTCCATTTCAAGAAACTCCCTTCAACTACTCCTCCATCTCCTGTTGCTCAACCAGTTCTTTATTCACCGAGCTAGAACACCCTGCACACCATGTGACTTCACTTTCTCCATTGGTGTACAATGGGGAACCTTATCAAACGCCTTACTAAAGTCCATGTATATGACATCAACAGCCCTTCCTTCATCTATCAACTTGGTCACTTCCTCAAAGAACTCTATTAAGTTGGTAAGGCACGATCTCCTCTGCACAAAACCATGTTGCCTATCACTGATAAGCCCATTCTTTTCTAAATATAAATATATTTTATCCTTCAGTACCCTCTCCAGCAACTTTCCCACCACTGACTTCAGGCACACTGGTCTGTAGTTACCCGGAATATCCCTGCTACCCTTCTTGTACATGGGGACAACATGAGCAACCTTCCAGTCCTCCAGCACCTCACCTGTATTTAAGAATGCCACAAAGATATCTGTCACGGCCCCACCTACTTCTTCTCTCACCTCCCTTAGCAACCTGGGAGTGAGAGAAAGAAAGATAAACAAACGAGACTCAATGGACTGAGGAGTGGCGGGTGGAGTTTAATTCAAATAAATGTGAGGTATTGCATTTTGGTAAAACAAACAAAAGCAAATAAAAGCAGGGTCTTGGGTGGGTTTTAAACAAAGAGACCTAGGGGTGCAGGTACATAACTCTTTGAAGTTTATATCACATATACATTAGAGTAGTTAAGAAGGCATTTGGCATGCTTGCCTTCATTGTTCGGACCTTTGAGTATAGGAGTTGGGACATTATGCTGTGGTTGTACAGGACATTGGTGAGGCTTCTTCTGGAATACTGTGTGCAGTTCTGTTTGCCTTGTTATAGGAAGGATATTATTAAGCTAGACAGGTTCAGAAGAGATTTACCAGGATGGTGCTGAGAGTGGAGGTTTTGATTTATAAAAATAGGTTTGATAGGTTGGGACTTATTTCACTGGAGTGTAGAAAATTGAAAGGTGACCATATAGAGTTTATAAAATCATCAGATATGGATAATGTTAATGGCAGGTGTCTTTTCCCTTGGTTGGGGGATTTTAAGACGAGGGGGCATATTATTAAGGTGAGAAGAGAAAGGTTTAAAAAAGACATGGGGATTTTTTTTTACACAGAATGCTTCATGTGTGGATTGAACTTCCAGAGGAAGAGGTGGATCCAGGTACAGTTATAATGTTTAAAAGACAGTTGGATAATTACGTCAATAAGAAATGTTTGGAAGGATATGAGGCAAACGCAAGCAGGTGGGACTAGTTTAGTTTGGGATTATGATCGGCATGTACTGGTTGGATGAAGGCTCGGTTTCTGTGCTATATGACTCTGTGCCTCTCTGAACTAATTTATCTATCTCTTCTTTGAGGTAGCACCTTGGATAACATAACACTCCATCAATACTTCATTAACTTGCTAGTCAAGGGATAGAGATGGATTTGAAACCATAACCTCTTAACCTAGGTGCAAATGCTATCAGAACTAAACTCAGGTTTAGTAAATTTAACACAATAAAGTTTTATACTGCTAGCTGCACTTGTGCATACAAATGTCTTTGCAAATGAACCATCCAATATAATTTTCCTGCGCTGTTATAGTTTCCATGCTCCTTATAAACCCCATGTTAAGGCGGTGAGCACACTGTTTTAATATTCATTCTTGCATTACTAATTCTCAGGTTTGGTCATGAGTCATAAAGTATGGAGATGGGGCCTTTGGCCCACGCTGGTCCATGCCGACCAAGATGTCAATCCACGATAACCCTATTTCCTGCACTTCATCCGTACCCATCTAATCCTTTCCTATCCACAGTATTTGTTAATGTACCCACCTCAACCACTTCTGTTGGCAGCTCATTCCATATGCATACCACCCTCTGTAGAAAGTTGTGCCTCAGGTTCCCGTTTATTATTTCTCCTGTAACCTTACACTGATGCCTTCTAGTCCTCGATTCCCCAACCCTGGGAAAAAGACTGAGTGCATCTATTCTATCCAAGCCTCTTATGATCTTGTACACATTTATAAGATCCCCCCTCAGTCTCCTATGCCCTAAAGAAAAAGGTCTTCCTTTATCTAACCTCTCCCTGTAACTCTGACTGTTGAGTCCTTGTAAATTCCTTCTGCATTCTTTCTGGTTTAATAACATCCTTCCTATAGCAAGGTAAGCAAAACTGAACACAATACTCCAAAAGCGGCCTCACCAACATACCGTACAACTGCAATATAACTTGCCAACTTCTATTCTCAGTGCACTGACTGATGAAGGCCTGTGTGCCAAAAGCCTTCTTAACTGCCCTGTCTACCTGTGACTCCACTTTCAAAGAACTGTGAATCTGAACTCCAAGATCCTTTGGGCGGCACGGTGGCACAGTGGTTAGCACTGCTGCCTCACAGCGCCAGGGACCTGGGTTCAATTCCCGCCTCAGGCAACTGACTGTGTGGAGTTTGCATGTTCTCCCCGTGTCTGCGTGGGTTTCCTCCGGGTGCTCCGGTTTCCTCCCACAGTCCAAAGATGTGCGGGTCAGGTGAATTGGCCATGGTAAATTGCCCGTAGTGTTAGATAAGGGGTATATGTAGGGGTATGGGTGGGTTGCGCTTCGGCGGGTCGGTGTGGACTTGTTGGGCCGAAGGGCCTGTTTCCACACTGTGAGTAATCTAATCTAATCCTTCTATTCCACTACACTCCTTCAACCCCTACGCGAGTACGAGGCTAAATATTCTTTCGCCTTTACCAAAGTCCTACAGCTAACCAGTGTGACCTCTGCTGAATAAGTCATACCGGAATTCAAAAATGTTAACTCCATTTCTCTCTGCACAGATCTTGCCAACCTGCTGAGCATCTCCAGCATTCTCTGTGATTGTATTGAAACTGATTGATCAAAGACAAAAGAGAACAATTTCTAGAGTGACAAGACGACTAACCTGATGAAACCTGAAACTTTATGATAAATTTCAACCCATTTTCTCACCTTCTCTTTGCAGAAACACTCTTAGTAGTCTCTCAAACATGCTCATACCATCTGCCTCAATGGCTTGGCAATCTATTCTACAACTCTATTACATTTTGGATGATAACATTCTGTCTAAGATCCTTTCTTACTTCTCACTGTAATGACCCGAAATGTGTGTAAATCTCCTCATCCCCAGACACAGGGAGATCCTGCAATGGAATTACAAAATCTTTTCAGCATGTCTCTTGGCACTTAAACATTTCACCAAAAAGAGTAATTTGTTGAGGTCAATGGTGTCATTTATTTTAATATGAAATTAACTTGCTCTCCATTTATGAATCACTGGCATCTGAGGATATATTATTTTTGATGCATTAATATTTGCATCACAAAATAATGAATTTCAAAGTATTATTGTCACAGCATCCTAGGACTGATCAAACATAAGAACAAAATGAACTGTCAGATAATGATGGGCATGCAAACAAAAATATAAATTCTTTCTGAAAGGATTTTGACATTTAATTAATGGACCAGCATTTAAAATAGAGAGGGCTGTGTGGCAGAATACTTTGTCGTGTTTAGTGTATAATTTCAGGAATAATCTAACAATGTTGTAAATACTGCATTGTCACCTGTCTAGCTATCATTTTTCTATGCCTTCTTTAAGCTTGTGGGCTCTTCAGTTCATAAGATTTGTTCAATTAATATGTCTCAGAACATTTGTAAAAACAGCCCGGTTATTGAATGCTCCTTACTTTCTTTAACAACAGGAATTTTGGAAATTATCTACGTTTACAAGATTTGAATTTCTGGCAGCTATAGGTTGAAAGTTACCAGAGAAAAAAGCTAGGTCTTTTTCCAGTAAAATCATATCAGAATAATTTTTCCTTCATGTATCAGCCAGTTGATGGGCCAATAAGGGGGAGATTGTATGGACTCGAAAGCTGGAGTCCTCGGGCTAATGCTCTGGGAACATCAGTTCAAATCCCATCATCTCATCAAATTCAATGAAAAACCGGAATATGAAGTTTGTCTCAGTATTAATGGCCATGAAAGTTTCACTGATTGTTTTAAAGCCCAGTTGGTCGCTCATGGTCTTTGGGCATTTACAAAAGGAAATCTGACAGCAATGTGGTTGAGTCTTCAATGCCCTCTGAAATGGCCTGGATGTTCACTCAGTTCAAATGGCAATTAGGGATGGGCAACAAATGCTGGCCTTGCCAGCAATGTCCATATCCTATCAAAGACTAAAAGGAAAAAATATATTAATGTCGCCATGGTTACCAAAACGAGCCAAGCTGAAGGATAAAGGTAGTTGAAATATTGAAAGTCTAAAACACAAGCAAAAGTGTAAAACTGATCAGGAAGTGATAAAACAGCTTTAGTGTCTTGGATGTATGCATAAATGGTTGCTGATAAATTAGGACAAGATGACAGAAGTTAGAGTATTCCTTTAGTTTGTCCCTTAGATGCCTGAGCTAGTCACAAAATTCTCAAAGAAAAGTGTTTAAATTGATCAGATTCTGTTTTTCTTTGTTTTAGCAGTTCCAGAATTAAAGCATTCAAGGTTCTGTAAAAATTGATGCAATACAGTTTGTTAAATATAAACAGAACAATGAATTTGGATTAGTTGATCCAGCACCAATAGGTGAAGATCCGATGGGCTGCTTCCACCAATTGGAAGATGTAATACCTGCCTGTAGGCCTCACTGAAATTGGGTGTGTGATACTGGGAAAATCCCTGACTCTTGATTTCCACATCCTCAATGAAAATGTGGGCTTAAGGTGGTTAACAGCTGACAAATGGGAACACAGCATTGTAAATGCATTCAAATATTCAGCCTGATTTTATCAGCCCTTCCCATAGTCGTCTTATATGAGAGAGAGTTAAATTAAAACTCCGTCTTGCTCACCAGATCACCCCAATGCTTGCATGCCAAGCCAGCTAATAAATACTTTACAGTATGCAAGACCCTTGCCCGAGCAGGTAAACATTAATATTCAAAGCTGAGGCTGAACAGGTTGGGACTGTTTTACCTGGAGTATTGGAGGCTGGGGAGGCGACCTTATAGTGGTTTATAAAATCGAGGGGCATGGATAGGATAAATAGACAAAGTCTTTTCCCAGGGTTGGGGTAGTCCAGAAACAGAGGTCATAGCTTTAGGGTGAGAGGGGAAAGACATAAAAGAAACCTAAGGGACAACTTTTTCACTCAGAGGGTGGTACATGTATGGAATGAACTGCCAGAGGAAGTGGTGGAGGCTGGTACAATTGCAACATTTAAAAGGCATTTGGATGGGTATATGAATAGGAAGGGTTTGGAGGGATTTAGGCTGGGTGCTGGCAGGTGGGACTAGATTGGGTTGGGATATCTGGCTGGCATGGACGGGTTGGACCGAAGGGTCTGTTTCCATGGTGTACATCTCAATGACTCAATGTCTCTATGATCAAGTTATGCAGCAGTGCCGTACAGAGGAAATATTTATAATGTGGACTTTGAGCCTGGGAACAGGTCCAAAAAATTGACTTCATGGTAGATCAGTTAAAGAAGAAATGTGTATTAAGTTGGAAATACAAAGCACCCTCATAGAATGGTTTGACATTTTAAGACCAAGTCAGATTTTATATTTTTCCCTCGCTGAGAGTTTTCTTCTTAGGTGATATCAGTTAAATTGTAGGGCTCTTTTTATTCTTGTATGTGATGCAGATATTGCTGGCATTTGTTGCTCATCACTGCTTATCTTTGAACTGAATGAGTCTTAAGGCCATTTCAAATAAGTGTCAAACACAATGTCTGGAGTTACATGTGAGTCAGACCAGGTAAAGATGACAGATTTCAGTCACTAAAGAAGATTAGTGGCCCAGATGGTTCTTGCAACAATCAACATGGCGACTATTAGACTAGCTTTTATTCCAGTTTTTTTAAATTTACCACAGCACCACCGTCTCCCCCTAAATTGAGAAGTGAAAGAGGTGATGTTTTCTGACAATTTCAATGACAGATATTATAATTTAATCACTGCATCAATGAAATTTTATCGAACAAGCTGAAATACTCCCCTTTAGTCAAATTATTTTCCTGAAAATAATTTTCTGGATTATGTCAATCATCACATGTGAAAGGCTTATTTGCATTGAGACAAATTGATGCCATTCTTTTGAGATAAGAAGTGTTAGTACATTATGTCAGCATGCTGCCACTGGCCTTCAGAGTGAAAAAAAATCACACAACACCAGGTTATAGTCCAACAGGTTTAATTGGAAGCGCCAGTTTTCGGAGTGCCGCTCCTTCATCAGGTGGTTGACCTTTTGCTTCATTTGAAGCATTACACTGAGATTCTTACATTTAAAATTCCATTCTTCTTTTTAGCCAGTTTGTAATCATTGAGTGACCAGGAAATGGCCTCATCCTCCATTCTTAGAACACGTATGCAACATTTCCAAACAGAAGGAACTTCAGTTATGTGGATCGATAGGAGAAGTTAGGCTTGCTTTCCCTGGAGGAGAGAAAATTTTATAGAGACATTCAAAACCATGAGGGGTGTGGACAGATCAGACAGGGAAAACCTGTTCCTCTTGGTGGAAATATTGGCTACAAAAGGCAAAGATTTAAGATAATTGACAAAAGAAGCACTGGCGCCAAGAGGAAAACATAATTCATGTAGCGAATGATTAGGATCTGGAATGAGCAGCCTGAGTTTGTAAACTTTACTGAAGGCTTTCAAAAAGGAATTTGATCATTATCTGAAAAGGCACAATATGCAGAGTACCGGGAGAAGGCAGGGGCCGGTACTGGGCGAATTGTTTTTTCAGAGAGCCAGCATAGATATGATAGTCCATATAGTCCTCTGTGCTGGAACCATTCTGTGATTCTGTGAACAAATGTCATGATTTGGAGGTGTCAGTGTTGAACTAGGGTGGACAAGGTTAACAATCATGTAACACCAAGTTATAGTCAAACATGTTTATTTGGAAGCACTAGCTTTCAAGGTGCAGGCTCATCATCATCTGATAAAGAGACAGTGCCTCGGAAGGTAGTGCTTCCAAATAAACTCCTTGGACTATAACCCGGTGTTGAGAAAAAAAATGACAGTGAACTAGTCTCACATTGTGCATGTTATATGTGCTACAATTTGAATTAAATGGTTTTTGTCTTGTAAAAGGTGCCAGTTTAAAGGGTTTGATTTCCACAAAAATAACGGAAGGGTTTTAATAAAGTGCTCTTGTCCCTTTACTTAGTATCTTATTTCTCTAATCCATCCAGTGAAATTATTTGTGGCTTGAAAAACAGAATTACAGTCAGCTCTGAAATGCTGAGAAAAGGCACCAAGCAAAATGTCAAGATAAACATGTTCCATCTCCCAAGACAATAGATGTCCTGCCATCAGCACTCACATTTCTCTTTAATAAGTTCTAAAGCTACCAAAACTGCAAACTGTACTTTTTCTCCTGCTGTAAGAATGATAGGATTTTGGTCAATCTTCAACATGAGTTATGACAACTCGATGTCACACTGGACTTTCAGTCTAAAAACTCATCTTTATGTGTCAGAAAATCTATGTTTAGCACTATTTTTCCTCAAAGCTTTTTTGGTGCAGATGGTCATTTCCCACTGATTTTGTAAGTTAGCCTTTATAGTTTGTCAACTTCAAAATTTTATGTGTCATTCATGGCTACTTTCAGCAAATGAAACGATTTGGCTGGAGCCAATAGCAAAATTCGTTGCATAATAAAAGGTGCTGGTAAATTTCCTCCTTAAACCGTTGAGTCCACATTGTGTATATACCCACACAGTATTGTTAGGAAATGATTTTGACCCAGCGACACTGAGGGAACATTGATCTGAAGGAGGCAATGAATGTTGAAGGTAATGGATGGGGCTTGTTTGTTTGAGATGCTGTTTACTGAAATTCGGAAGACAGGAAGTGAGTTATTTGCCTCGTCTTCCAAGGCTCTACTCTGTTTTTGTAGCCACTGTATATAGTGTCTATATACACTAATAAAGCTTGCCCAGTTCAATTTCAGGTCAATGGAAACCCCCAGGATGTTGACACTGGGAGATTCAATCATGGTAATTTATTTAATGTTAGGGGCAATAGTTTCATAGACTCCCTCTTGTCCTGCTTTCCCTCACTAATTTGTCAGACATTTCAATGTTTCATATTAATTACCATGATTGAATTAAATATTTAGAAGCAAACGCTCAACCATTCAACAAAACTTCATTCTCTTATGGAAATAAATGTAGTGTGATTGCACTCTCAGCACTTACAGAAAGGTAAATATGTCATCTGTGTGATAATCAAAATGAAGAGTAGCTGTAGAGAAGAAGGACTCAGCACAGTTTGCCATTCAGTCATAAAAAAATGAAATTGTGACTTGATAGAGGTTTATAAAATCATGAAGAGCATAAATAAGATAAAGGTCTTTTTCCTCAGGTAGGGGTGTTCAAAATTATGGGGGCATATTTTTAAGGTGAGAGGAGAAAGATTTCAAAGGGATCCAAGGTGCATTTTCTTTCACTCAGAGGATGGTTCTTGTGTGGAAAGAACTTCTAAAGGAAATGGTAGGTGAAGGTACAGTTACTACTTTTATAAGGCGTTTAGTTAAGAACATGAATTGTTTTGAACTTACCCACTCTAGGGAAAAGACCTTTGCTATTTGCCTTATCTGTGCGCCACATGATTTTATAAACCTCTATAAGATCATGCCTCAACCTCCTATGCACCAGTGAAAAAAGTCCCAGTCTTTCCATCCGACCTTGATAACTCAAACCTTCCAGTCCTTGCACCATCCTAGTAAATTGTTTCTGAACCCTCTCCAATTTAATAAGATCCTTCCTAAAGCAGGGCAACCAGACTGTACACAGTATTCCAAAAATGGCCTCACCAACATCCTGTAGGACCTCACCTTTACTTCCCCACTCAATGGTCTGAGCAATAAAGGCAGGCATGCTAAACCTTCTTAACCACCTGTCAACCAGTGATACAACTTTCAAAGAACTATGTACCTGAATCCCTCTGTCTCTCTGTTTGTCAACACTACCCTTTAAGTGAACAAGTCCTGCCCTTGTTAGTTTTACCAAAATGTAATGCTTCACATTTATCTAAATGAAACTCCTTCTGCCACTCCATTGATCAAGTTCCCCATGTAATATTAGATAACTTTCTCCACTGTTAATTATACGACCAATTTCAGTGTCATCTGCAAACTTACTAACATTGCTTCCTAAATTCTCATCTAAATCATTGAAATAAATTACAAACAAAATGGATGCAGCACCGATCCCTCCGAACATTGCTGGTCACAGATCTTCAGTCTGAAAAACAACCCTCCAACACCACCGTCTGTTCCAGTTCCATGTTCCCATTAATATCCTGAGTTTGTCTATCTTACCTGTAAGACCCCTTGCATTGAAACAAATGCAGTTTAGTTTATCACTTACCTTGTTCTCTGCCTTTTCTAATAAACTTGTGTTTTATAATTCAGAACCACTTTCATGTGTCTTCCTACACTCACTAGTACTTATGATTCTCTCATGGTGACCCCCTAGCCAACTAGGCTCTCGAATAATACTCGCAAATCTTCCTGCCAGGATATTTCTCCCCTTTCAGTTCAGGTCTTTTCGCCCCATGATCTGATGATCCAAAAATCTGAATTCTTGTCCTTGGCACCATCTCTTCAGTCATTGATTTATTTGCCCTATTTTAGTTATTGAGTTATAGATTAATACAACATGGAAACAGGCCCTTCAGCCCAAACTGGTCCATGCTGACCATGGTGCCCACTTCCAATTGCCCACATTTGGTCCATATCCCTCTAAACTCTTCCATCCTTATACCTATCCAAATGATTTTTAAATGTTGCCATTGCACTTGTCTTAAACACTTTCCCTAGCAGGAAAATCGACATTTCGGGCAAAAGCCCTTCATTAGGGATAGAGGCAGGAAGCCTCTTTGCTACCAAGTGAGCTAACTGGTCACTTTTGTGAAGTACAGAATCCTGGTCCATGTTTTCTATAAATCTGGGTCTAAACCATGGGTATATTGGAGAATTTTATGTATTTTAAAACATCTTTAACTTTTCTGATGACTTTGGGGATGACATAGCTGGTTTTCCAACATGCTCCTGAGATGTAACAACAGCACCTTTGATGTAATAAGATGCCTCAGGATGTTTTGCAGAGCATCATTAAACATTAATGACACCAAGTCACATAAGAACATATTCAGTTTGGCACCAGACCATAAACAGTCCTAGACCCAGGAAGTCAAAGCTGAGTTCCAAAACGAAATCACTAATTTCCACAAAACAGACTAATCTCGGAAGGATTTTTAACTTAGTGCTGTTACAACATAGTTTCCAAGCTATCATTATTGTTTGTAATTAAAGTGTATACACAGAAAGCATTATTTACCCCGTTCTCTCCAGAAGTGATGCCTGACCTGCTTTTGTTTCAGATTACAGCCCTGCATTTATTGGCTTATTGGTGTTTGCTCATCATGGCACTATTTCTTTTGCTGCCTACTTTTGCACAGTAACAAACATAGAGTCATAGAGATGTACAGCATGGAAACAGACCCTTCGGTCCAACCCGTCCATGCCGACCAGATATCCCAACCCAATCTAGTCCCACCTGCCAGCACTCGGCCCATATCCCTCCAAAACCTTCCTATTCATATACCCAACCAAATGCCTCTTAAATGTTGCAATTGTACCAGCCTCCATTACTTCCTCTGGCAGCTCATTCCATACTGTACCACCCTCTGCATGAAAAAGTTGCCCCTTAGGTCTCTTTTATATCTTTCCCCTCTCACCATAAACCTATGCCCTCTAGTTCTGGACTCCCCGATTCCAGGGAAAAGACTTTGTCTATTTATCCTATCCATGCCCCTCATAATTTTGTAAACCTCTATAAGCTCACCCCTCAGCCTCTGATGCTCCAGGGAAAACAGCCCCAGCCTGTTCAGCCTCTCCCTGTTGCTCAGATCCTCCAACCTTGGCAACATCCTTGTAAATCTTTTCTGAACCCTTTCAATTTTCACAACATCTTTCCGATAGGAAGGAGACCAGAATTGCACGCAATATTCCAACAGTGGCCGAACCAATGTCCTGTACAGCTGCAACATGACGTCCCAACTCTGACCAATAAAGGAAAGCATACCAAATCCTTCTTCACTACCCTATCTACCTGCGACTCCACTTTCAAGGAGCTATGAACCTGCACTCCAAGGTCTCTTTGTTCAGCAACACTCCCTAGGATCTTATCATTAAGTGAATAAGTCCTGCTAAGATTTGCTTTCCCAAAATGCAGCATCTTGCATTTATCTAAATTAAACTCCATCTGCCACTTCTCAGCCCATTGGCCCATCTGGTCCAGATCTTGTTGTAATCTGAGGTAACCCTCTTTGCTGTCCACTACACCTCCAATTTTGGTGTCATCTGCAAACTTACAAACTTTACCTCTTATGCTCGCATCCAAATTATTTATGTAAATGACAAAAAGTAGACAATCCAGCATCGATCCTTGTGGCACTCCACTGGTCACAGGCCTCCAGTCTGAAAAACAACTCTCCACCATCACCCTCAGTCTTCTACCTTTGAGCCAGTTCTGTATCCAAATGGCTAGTTCTCCCTGTATTCCATGAGATCTAACCTTGCTAATCGGCCTCCAATGGGGAACCTTGTCGAACACTTTACTGAAGTCCATATAGACCACATCTACTGCTCTGCCCTCATCAATCTTCTTTGTTACTTCTTCAAAAAACTCAATCAAGTTTGTGAGACATGATTTCCCATGCACAAAGCTATGTTGACTATCCCTAATCAGTCCTTGCCTTTCAAAATACATGTACGTCCTGTCCCTCAGGAATCCCTCCAACAACTTGCCCACCACCGAGGTCAGGCTCACTGGTCTATAATTCCCTGGCTTGTCCTTACCACCCTTCTTAAACAGTGACACCACGTTTGCCAACCTCCAGTCTTCCGGCACCTCACCTGTGACTATCGATGATACAAATATCTCAGCAAGAGGCCCAGCAATCACTTCTCTAGCTTCCCACAGAGTTCTCGGGTACACCTGATCAGGTCCTGGGGATTTATCCACCTTTAACCATTTCAAGACATCCAGCACTTCCTCCTCTAATCTGGACATTTTGCAAGATGTCACCATCTATTTCCCTACAGTCTATATCTTCCATATCCTTTTCCACAGTAAATACGGATGCAACGTATTCATTTAGGATCTCCCCCATTTTCTGTGGCTCCACACAAAGGCCGCCTTGCTGATCTTTGAGGGGACGTATTCTCTCCCTAATTATCTTTTTGTCCTTAAATATTTGTAAAACCACTTTGGATTCTCCTTAATTCTATTTGCCAAAGCTATCTCATGCCCCCGTTTTGCCCTCCTGATTTCCCTCTTAAGTATACTCTTACTTTCTTTATATTCTTCTAAGGATTCACTCGATCTATCGTGTCTATACCTGACATATGCTTCCTTCTTTTTCTTAACCAAACTCTCAATTTCTATAGTCATCCAGCATTCCCCATACCTACCAGCCTTTCCTTTCACCCTGACAGGAATATACTTTCTCTGGATTCTTGTTATCTCATTTCTGAAGGCTTCCCATTTTCCAGCCATCCCTTTACCTGCGAACATCTGCCTCCAATCAGCTTTTGAAAGTTCTTGCCTAATACCGTCAAAATTGGCCTTTCTCCAATTTAGAACTTCAACTTTTAGATGTGATCTATCCTTTTCCATCACTATTTTAAAACAAATAGAATTATGGTCGCTGGCCCCAAAGTGCTCCCCCACTGACCCCTCAGTCACCTGCTCTGCCTTATTTCCCAAGAGTAGGTCAAGTTTTGCACATTCTCTAGTAGGTACATACACATACTGAATCAAAAAATTGTCTTGTGCACACTCCTCTCCATCTAAACCTTTAACACTATGGCAGTCCCAGTCGATGTTAGGAAAGTTAAAATCCCCTACCATAATCACCCTATTATTCTTACAGATAGCTGAGATCGCCTTACAAGTTTGTTTCTCAATTTCCCTGACTATTGGGGGGTCTATAATACAATCCCAATAAGGTGATCATCCCTTTCTTATTTCTCAGTTCCACCCAAGTAACTTCCCTGGATGTATTTCCAGGAATATCCTCCCTCAGCACAGCTGTAATGCTATCCCTTATCAAAATTGCCACTCCCCCTCCTCTTTTGCCTCCCTTTCTGTCCTTCCTGTAGCTTTGGAATATTCCTTCCTGGGACATTCAGCTGCCAGTCCTGCCCATCCCTGAGCCATGTTTCTGTAATTGCTATGATGTCCCAGTCCCATGTTCCTAACCATGCCCTGAGTTCATCTGCCTTCCCTGTTTAGGCCCCTTGTATTGAAATAAATGGAGTTTAATTTATTAGTCCTACCTTGTCCCTGCCTGCCCTGACTGTTTGACTCACTTCTGTTCTCAGCTGTACCCGTCTCAGATCGATCTCTTTCCTCATTATCTACCTGGGTTCCCCCCCCGCCCCACCTTTTGTCCTTAAATATTTGTAAAACCCCTTTGGAATCTCCTTAATTCTATTTGCCAAAGTTTAAATCCTCCCAAGCCGTTCCAGCAAATTTCCCTGCCAGTATATTAGTCCCCTTCCAATTTAGGTGCAATCCGTCCTTCTTGTACAGGTCACTTTTACCCCAAAATAGATTCCAATGATCCAAAAATGTGAATCCTTCTCCCAAACACTAGCTCCTCAGCCATGCATTCAACTGCTCTATCCTCCTATTCCTGCCCTCACTAGCTCCTAGCACTGGGAGTAATCCAGATATTACTACCGTTGTTGTGGTTCTGTTCGCCGAGCTGGAAGTTTTTGCTGCAAACGTTTCGTTCCCTGGCTAGGGAACATCATCAGTGCTATTGGAGCCTCCTGTGAAGCGCTGCTGTGATGTTTCTTCCGGTATTTATAGTGGTTTGTTCTTGCCGCTTCCGGGTGTCAGTTTCAGCTGTAGTGGTTTGTATATGGGGTCCAGGTCCATGTGTCTGTTAATGGAGTTTGTGGATGAATGCCATGCCTCTAGAAATTCCCTGGCTGTTCTCTGTCTGGCTTGTTCTATGATGGTAGTGTTTTCCCAGTCAAATTCATGTTCCTGGTTGTCTGAGTGTATGGCTACTAGGGATAGCTGGTCGTGTCGTTTTGTGGCTAGCTGATGTTCATGGATGCGGATCCACAAACTCCATTAACAGACACATGGATCTGGACCCCATATACAAACCACTACAGCTGAAACTGACACCCGGAAGCGGCAAGAACATCCATCAACAGACACATCGACCTGGACCCCACATACAAACTACTACAGCTGAAACTGACACCCGGAAGCGGCAAAAACAAACCACTATAAATACCAGAAGAAACATCACAGCAGCGCTTCACAGGAGGCTCCAATAGCACTGATGATGTTCCCTAGCCAGGGAATGAAACGTTTGCAGCAAAAACTTCCAGCTCGACGAACAGAACCACAACAACGGACACCCGAGCTACAAATCTTCAACCAGACTTTAAACACTTACGGGCGAGAAACGCTGAGACAAGCCAGGAGATGGGAATCCTGCGCTAACCGCCTAAGCGCAACACATGAACAACTCCGGTTCCTCCACGAATGCAGAAAAAATCAAATCCTGCCACAATGTGTCAAGTACAGACCTCCAGTAAATAATCCACAAGCCAGGGAAACAGCCAAGAAGAACGGATTCAGGATGGTCCAGGTAATGATCACAGACACTCACAACCGACTGCACAAATACAAGCAAGAAATTTCGCGCCAAAAGTCGTTAATTTTAAAAACCACTAATCAGGAATGGACCCGGACCATAGAACAGGCTATCACTATAGGACAGAACAGCACAACACTTCGCAAAAAAACGGCACTAAAAGAAAAAATGGACAAACTAACCCACAAACAGGAGGACACTACAACACACACCTGGGTTAAAAACCTCTCCCACAGACAGCTCACAGACATGGAAAGAACTATACTGGCCAAGGGACTCAAATTCAACTACAGGGATGCCAACACAGCAGACTTCCTAGCAGCACTAGAATGCACACTCAGGAACAATGGACTGACAGAAGAGACACAACAAACAGTGAGACAAACGGTCGTACCTATGATGATAAGAAAACGACATACACATAACCTCAACACCAAGGAGAGGGAAGCACTGAAAGCACTGAAAAATGACAAGAACATAATCATACTACCGGCAGATAAAGGCAGAATGACGGTCATCTTAGATAAATCAGACTACATCAATAAAGCACAACAACTACTCGCAGACACCAACACCTACCAAATGAAGGATTCCGACCCACACCACAACTCACCAATAGAATAATCAACACACTAAGGAATCTACAAAAAAACGGACAGATAACCAAAGCGGACCAGCAAAGAATGAAACCTGAAAGCAACAACACCCCCAGATTCTATGGACTACCCAAAGTACACAAACCAGACATCCCACTCAGACCCATAGTATCACTACCAGGGACACCAGCATACAAACTGGCCAAAGAACTACAACAAAAACTGAAACACCTAGTCAGCGGATCCAAACACTCCATACAATCAACACAGGAATTCTTGGACATCATCAGGAATACACACATAGACAAAGAAGAAACCATGGTATCATTCGACGTGACGGCACTGTTCACATCGATTGACAAAACCCTAGCCAGAGAAACAATAGCCAACCTACTGGACATACATAACAGAACACAGGAGGCCGAACCTATCAACAAGGACGGCATACTTAAACTACTAGACCTGTGCCTCACCACACATTTTACATTCAACAATCAGATATACGAACAAATCAACGGAACACCCATGGGATCACCAATCTCGGGACTCATAGCAGAGGCAGTTATGCAAAGGTTAGAACATACAGCCCTACCACAAATCCAACCCAAACTCTGGATCAGATACGTCGATGACACCTTTGTAATCATCAAAAACACAGAAATAGAAAAAACACACCGAATCATCAACGCCACACTCACAGGAATACGATTCACGAGAGAAGAGGAAAAGGATAGCCAACTCCCATTCCTAGACGTGTTAGTAGAGAGAACACCCAACGGAGAATTCACCACAAGGGTACACAGGAAACCAACACACACAGACCAAGTCCTAAACTATGAAAGTAACCACCCCAACACACACAAACGAAGCTGCATCAGGACACTATTCAAAAGAGCCACAACACACTGCAGTACACCAGAACTGCGAAAAGAGGAAGAGGAACACCTATACAAGGTATTCGCCAAAAACGGATACCCACGCAACTTTATCACCAGATGCCTAAGAGATAGACCACGGAACGAGGACATGCCACAACCAAAAGGACTAGCCACACTACCATACGTCAGGAGCGTCTCAGAACTGACAGCCAGACTACTGCGACCCTTAGGACTCATAACAGCACACAAGCCAACTTCCACACTCAGACAACAACTCACTAGAACAATAGCCAGCACGAGCCAAACTAACGTAGTTTACAAAATACCATGCAAGGACTGCACAAAACACTATAAAGGACAAACAGGAAGACAGCTAACAATCCGCATCCATGAACATCAGCTAGCCACAAAACGACACGACCAGCTATCCCTAGTAGCCATACACTCAGACAACCAGGAACATGAATTTGACTGGGAAAACACTACCATCATAGGACAAGCCAGACAGAGAACAGCCAGGGAATTCCTAGAGGCATGGCATTCATCCACAAACTCCATTAACAGACACATGGACCTGGACCCCATATACAAACCACTACAGCTGAAACTGACACCCGGAAGCGGCAAGAACATCCATCAACAGACACATCGACCTGGACCCCACATACAAACTACTACAGCTGAAACTGACACCCGGAAGCGGCAAGAACAAACCACTATAAATACCGGAAGAAACATCACAGCAGCGCTTCACAGGAGGCTCCAATAGCACTGATGATGTTCCCTAGCCAGGCAACGAAACGTTTGCAGCAAAAACTTCCAGCTCGGCGAACAGAACCACAACAACGGACACCCGAGCTACAAATCTTCAACCAGACTTTAGATATTACTACCCTTAAAGACCTCCTTTTTAAATTCCTGCCTAACTCTCTGTAATCTCCCTTCAGAATCTCAACCTTTTCCCTTCCTATGTCATTGGTTCCAATGTGGACAATAATCTCTTTCTGGCCCTTCTCCCCCTTGAGAACATTCTGCACCCTCTCTGAGACATCCTTCATCCTGGCACCAGGGAAGCAATACACCATTCTGATTTTTCACTGCTGGCCACAGAAACATCTGTCTATACCTCTGACTACAGAATCCCCAAACACAATTGATCTCTTCGAAGCATACCCCTCGTTGCATTCGAGCCAGTCTCAATACCAGAAACTTGGCTGTTCGTGCTACGTTCCCCTGAGAATCCATCACCCCCTACATTTTCCAAAACAGCATACCTGTTTGAAATGGGTATATCCACAAAAGACTCCTGCTCTAGCTGCCTACCTCTCTTACCCTTCCTGGAGTTAACCCATCTATGTGATTGTATCTGAGACTTTCCCCTCTTTCTATAACTGCCATCCATCACATACTGTTGCTGTTGAAAATTCCTCATCGCTTCTATTTGTCTCTCCACTCGATGTGATAAGATTCGCATCCAACAGCATTTATGGCAGATATAATCCGCAGTTACCCTTAAACTCTCTTTAAACTCCCACATCTGACAAGAAGTACATATCACTGCAAAGGCCATTTTTGCTCCTTCACAATCTACAGACCCAGAAAATAGCACCATCTTATTCCTCTACAAACACTGCCCCAGGTTAAATTAATAGCTATGGCTTATATTTTAAGTTTAATCAAGAGACTTATCTCCAAAAACATAATCAAGAAAGAATCCATTGTACCCACTACTGCAGCCTTTCTCTTGGACAGACTTAAAACAACAATTAGCTTATCTGATTCTATGCTGTGAACCTCTCCCAACAGTTCCTCTAAGAGTAGCTGTGAATTTCACTGTTTGTTCATTTTCCCAGATACACTCCGGTGTCCAGCGATACATGAATTCAACCAGCAAAGGCGGTAATTGTGCAGGTTTTCTCTCTCTCTCTCTCTCCTGCACTGACCTCACCATGTGCTTCCTTTGTCTGCTCTTCTCCCTTTAAAACTGCTGTTGTTTTGACTTTTCTTTCCCCAAAGTTCCAAAACAATGCAGCAGCATATCAAACAGGAATTGCTGCACCTGGAATTGGAGGAAATCACCTCCAACACCTAACATACCTCAAAAAAAGGAACAGCTCTTACAGCCAGAAATTTTTCCTGTCCTCCATCTTGCATTAACATAGTCTTTCTTCAAGCAATAACTCAAATCCTTTGCCTACATTAAATTAAATATTTTTCAGTCACCTATTAACGAGTATTCAGACTGTCCAACATGATGCTGTTACTATCCAGAGCACTGGGGAACGTTGAGAACAAACATCATACAGTTTGGAGGAGCAGATTATTGCAGATGCTGGAATCTGTACTGAAAACAACAAACACTGGAGATCACAGTGAGTCAGGTAGCATCCATGGAGGGAGAGCAAGCTAACTTTTCAAGTCCAGATAACACTTCATTAGAGGTCTCATGAAGGACCATACAGTTTGCATTTAATGTTATTTAAGGCTTATGACTGTTCTGATCAAAGTGCAAAGAAAGGTTCACAGAGATAAGTCCAGATCTGAGAGGTGATGATGAACAGAGGTAAAGAGATGATGGTGGTGGTGGGGGTGGGAGGGGGGGAACAGTGGTCGTCTTTACAATTCCAACAGGCTTTGATGGATGGATATTGTTCATGATATTTCCTTTTATAGTGTAATCTAGAACTAGGGAAAATACATATAACATAGTCACAAATAACTGCAGTGGGGAATGCAGGAGAAACCTCTCATGCCAAGGTGACTGAGAATGGGCAGTTTACTACCCCATGAAATGGTTGATGTGACTAATAAATAAACTATAAATGCATTTAAGGGGAAGTCAGGTAGACCGCATTGAGTCATAAAAACAATTGAAGGAAGTCATTTGGCCCATCTAGACTGTGTTGGCTCTCTGTGGTGCAACAGAGTTAGTTCCTTCCCCCCATTGTACCTCTTAGCCCGACAGGTTTATTTGCCTCAGGACTATCCAGTTTACTTTTGACATCATTCATCATCTCCATTTCTACCACCTTCATAAGAATTGAATTCCACGCTGCTACCTCATGCTGATTAACAAAGATCTTCACCACATCTGCCTCTTGTGCTCAAAACTTTAAACCTGCACCAACAAAAACAGCAACAGAGATTGATGGAAAAACTTGGCAGGTCTGGCAGCATCTGTGGAGAGAAAACACAGTTGCCATCCTCATGATGTAATGGAATACTGAAGTAAGCTGACTGGGCTGAATGGTCTACTCCTGTTCCTGTGTTATAAAAGTTGTGCATAATTCCCTTGCTTTTGTATGCAAAACCTTCTGTTTATTACTGCTCTGTAGATCCTGCACCTTCATAAGCTATTTGCAGGAGGACCTAGTTCCTCTTTATGGACCATTGGTTAGGAAGAGCCAATACAAACCCATTCTGCCAAACTTCACACCTCATACACCTTTATTGATTTTCATTTTCCATTTGTTCTTTTCTATCAGTCTATTGATAACTTGTTGCTGTCACATGGTATCATTATCATTGCTTGCTTCTCCAAATTTGATATCACCAACAAATGTTGAACAGTTATCCTGTACCCCAAGATCCAAGTCATTTACATGTTTAAAAATAAAACTGTGATCCTAGCACAGACACTTGAGAAACACCTCCCTCTAAAGAACAATCTGTTTGCATTCCTTATTTGCCTGTAAAACATTGTGGGCTGTCCTGAGCTACCGCAGACGTTCTGTCTTCCTTCCCTTTCAGGTTAAAAAAAAACAGGAGATGCAACAGACTATTTTGATTATTTGGCTAGCTGCAGAATTCATTAAAAGACAAAATACGATACTTTTATCCCTCCCTGCCATTATCCTTAGAGCTACGAGTTGCACCTTACAGTTTCACTGCTGTAATTTATCACAAAAACAAAAAAAAGATGGACGCAAGGAAGATAAAACAGCATCTCTCTTCTAAATGACCGTAATTTACCAAAAGTGAAACAGTAAAATGAAACATTGTAACCAAATGCAAAACATTTTTAGACAGTAAAATAAATGCAGAAGATTGACACTTTTAATGAAAATTCACCGAAAGCTGAAAGCTGAAGGAAAATATCCTGTGAGGCTAATCCATCCTTGTTCTTTTTCCCTCTTCGTGCTCTCCCAAATGAGTGAACCTGCCTTAACTGAGACCAATGATTTTTGAAAATCGATTCTGACTAACTGTGTTCAAAATTGATTCCTCAATTTGTTGTAAATCTTTGGGAGACTTCCATTAATGAAAATAGAGTTTAAAAGAATTTTACAAATATTCTTCATAGCACAGCATACAAGAACTGAAGACTTCATTGGCTGATACAGAATTGTTCTATTAGACTCTCTTGGCTTTATAAATTGTGAAATTACTTTGGAGATATAAAAGTACATTTTCTAAATTCACACAGTCAGCAGAACTGTCCCTCTCAGCTGTCATTACCTTAAAAAAAAGCATGTTGACTCCTCCATCTTTGAAAACATCTATCCCACTTCCAAATTTCCTTTCCTCTCCAAATTCCTTGTATAATTTCTTCTCCAAAATCTGTGACCGTTTTTCCCAGGTCATCATGCGGAATCCGACTGACAGGCTTCTGCTCCTGTATCAAAAGAGTTCTTAGCCAAGTAACAAATGATAGCCTTTGTGACTGTGACAAAGGAAAACTTTCCATTCTCATCCTTGGACATGGTTGGCCACACCATCCTCCATTTCCTCATTGTTGGGTAAGTGATGGGGTGGGCACTTGCCTGGTTCCCCCCTTATCTATCTGATTGTAGCCAGAGAATCAATAAATATCTTCACTTTCTGCTGCTACAAAATTACTTCTGACAACCCCAAGGAACTATCATTAGGAACCTTCTATTTCTCATCTACATATTGCTCCTCAGTGACATCATTTGAAGATATAGCAGCTACACACATGCATTGATGACCCCAATTCCACCTCTCATCTTATCCCAATTCTTTCACTATCACATTGTCATTCAGTCCTGGATGAACAGAAACTTGTTCCAATGAAATACTGTTAAGAGTGAAGCCAGTAATTCCATCATTTTTATTTAATTCATTCTTGGGATGTGGACATCACTGGCTAGGCCAGCAGTTATTGCTCATCTTTAATTGCCCAGAGGGCATTGCTGTGGGTCTGGAGTCATCCATGTGACAGGGTAGGTAAGTACAGCAGATTTCCTTCCCGAAAGAGTATTAGTGAGTCAGATGGATTTTTAACAATGATCAACAGTGGTGACATGGTCACCATTAAGCTAGCTTTAATTCCAGAATGTTATTGAATTCAATTTTCACTATTTCCCATGGGATCAGAGCCCATGTTGCCAGAACACATCAGCCTGGGATTCTGGATGACCAGTCCTGTGACTTTAGCGTTATCCCACCACCTCCCTATGGCAGTCTGAGGCTGAATCTAATTGTCCATGACTTTGGTGTTACATTTGATCCTCAGATAACTTCTGGCCATGTGAATGCTTTATGTTGGTGTTTGCTAAGAAAGGCAATACTGAAAAACTGTTGGTAGAAGCAGGAATGATCGAGTTAAATAGATGGAGTCCATGTCAAAAGGCTTGGTTTGGAGTTGCCGGTGTTGGACAGGGGTGGACAAGGTTAAAAATCACACAACACCAGGTTATAGTCCAACAGGTTTATTTGGAATCACCAGCTTTCGAAGCACTGCTTCTTCATAGCCACCTGATGAAGGAGCAGCGCTTCAAAAGCTAGTGATTCCAAATAAACCTGTTGGACTATAACTTGGTTTTGTGAGATTTTTAACTTTGTCAAAAGGCATGATATACTGGAAAGGTTGACTATTCCAAGAGTGTATAAGTCACCCAGACTGGACATCCAAGATTTAAATCCAGCAACATTAAAGGAATAGTGTGAGAATTGTGTGGCTTGGAGGGGAATTTGCAATTGCCTTTGTCCTTGTAGGTGGTAAAGGGTGAACAATTGGAATGTGCTGTTGAATGAGCCCTGATGAGTTACTACAGTGCAACTTTTGTTGGAACAGACTGTTGCCATTATCCAATGATGGTGGAGGGAGTGCATTTTAAGGCAGTGAATGTAGTGCCAATCAGATGGAATACTTTGTCATAGATGGTGTGCAACCTCCAAAACATTTTTGGAGCTGAATCCATCCAAACAAATGGAGAATATTCTATCATATTCCTGACCTGTGCATTTTAGATGGAGAGTTGACTCTGTGGAGAGTTGACTCTGTGAATTGTGACTTATTGGTGGTAGATATTTGCAAAAGAAATAGGATGTGCTGACAGGATAAGAAGGATGAGGAGCAGCTCATGCAGAGCACAATAACTGGCACAGTCCAGTCAGGCCAAGTGCCCTGTTTCTGATCTGTAATCTCCATATAATCTTGTTTAAGATACCAATTGAGTAGATATTTGTTTTATTTAATTACCCTACATTAACTTAGAACTAGAGGTGTGAGTTTGAACAAAGGAGTGTTCCCTGTGTTTAACCCCTTGTTCAGAATTGGCTTATGTAATTCTAAGTGCACGTTAGTTGAAATCTCAATAAAATTAAATATTCTCCACAAAGTTTTGTGTATTCTGCTGTACACAGACATTCCATTCACATGAGGTGATATCTTAAAAAATCATTTGGTGTTGAATGGATTCAGAATTTTAATATCTCAATATCCATATTTTACCATGCAATATTGCAGAGAAATCTAGTTCATAATTTTTTTCTCAAATTGCAACTTTAGTTGATATAATTGATCCTCTGAGTTACTTTACACCTGACTGATATCCATCAAAGATACCAAACATCTTCAAATCTTTCAAATCTTTCCAGCTTCCTTTTGATGTAGCAGTGCTGAAGTGTTATTTCTCCTGGCGAGAGAATCGAGCATTAGTGGTTCCAATAAATAGTTGGCCATTTAGGACTGAGATCAAGAGAAAGTTTTCCACTCAGAGGGTTATGATCTCAATAACTTTCTATCCCAGAGAGCCTTATTATTGACTATATTCAAAACTGAAATCAGTAAGAATTTTGGACACTGAGGAAATTGAATAAAAATGGGAATACAGTGAGAAAATGGAGATGATTAGCTCCACTGATTCAACCTCAAGAAGGGCTTATGCTCGAAACGTCGAATTCTCTATTCCTGAGATGCTGCCTGGCCTGCTGTGCTTTGACCAGCAACACATTTGCAGCTGTGATCTCCAGCATCTGCAGACCTCATTTTTTACTCGAAAGTACAAAGAAACCCTGCATACCCAGCAAATACAAAAGCCTTCAGATTTGTGGAATATGTCTTGCAGTTTCTTTGAAGTATTGTGTAAAATATTCCAAAAATAGCATGTAATACTTGAGACAAAATAATTTGCAAGTCACTATTGTTTGGGAAATAAAAACTGAAAGAACTGCAGGTGCTGTAAATCAAAAACAAACATAGAAGTTGCTGGAAAAGCTCAGCAGGTCTGGCAGCATCTATGAAGAGAAATCAAAGTTAATGTTTCGGTCCGGTAACCCCTCCTCAGAATTGTTTACGGTATTGTTGGCTGTGAATAAAAGTTACATGGGTTCTTGCTTGTGACTCACTGGTAAACATGTACAAAGACTTGAGAGATTTTGAGTTCTTTTCTATTTATTTGAGTACCTCTACAAACTGAAATTAGGTATCATCTACCTAAGTCGCCATTTCAATTGTCAGTCTGTTTCTCTGAGGTTTTGACAAGCACCTTGTATGCAGAATAGCAAGAGACTGAATTAGGTTCATAGATTGGTCCCTTTTGTTCTTCTAATCAGTAACCTGCAATCTTTGCTGGAAAAAGCTTTGTGGATGTCAAAGGAGAACAATGTTGGGCATTTGTAAGAAAACCTGCTGAGGAATAAATCATCCAGAATGCCAACGTTCATCAAGCAAGAGGCCACTGAATAAAGAATGTGTAGGATCTTTGGTGCTTGGGAACGTGTGTTTCAGGATCGCTCATGACCATTAATGAATATATGGAAAAAATCATAGGAAAGTATTAAAGTTTAATGGTCTGTTCTTGTTCTTTCTAAATTTATGTTTGTTTTAAAAATGTCTAAGCCAAAGTATGGAATATTGTTTCATCACAGTCAAGAGCATGATTTTTAAAAGTTGTATTTATCTAACCTCAGATTAATTTAAACAAAGTCACATAATGGCAATGTTTGTGATGGTAGATGATACCTAATTTCAGTTTGTAGTGGTACTCAAATGAATAGAAAAGAACTCAAAATCTCTCAACAATATCCAACAGTGCAGAAAGCATTTTGTGCTGAATCTGCCCACAAAGTCATCCAATTATCACAATGCTTTACTTTTGCGTAGGTTATGCATTAGTATATTTATGAGTACCCCTCCAGTATACTTCAAATGGTCGAGGGAATCTACACAATACATTTCTATTCATTGCCTTGCATTCTCTTTCCAGTCAAGCATTTACTCATCTTTTAGGTGAGTTATGTAATGAGTTACAAAGATTGTACTTTAAAATATGTACAATAGAATCTCAGCAGTATTTCCTCTTCAGTACCATCTCCTTGTAATTAAAGGACATTGCTTTATTTCAGCAAGAAAACATACTCTCTATCCTTTGTTAAGGGCCTAGGAAAAATTAAGTTGTGATCTTTCTAAATCTATGCTTCAGACAATGACTGGAATCAATGTCTCTGAGTGATGGCATCAACTTAACTCTGCAATCTTCTCGATTTGCTCAGTAGCATCTCAAGTATTTAGTAAGTGTTTACACTTCTTCAGTCACCAATGTATTTACATGCCTGATAATATAGTGACGATTAAGTTAAATGTTTCCAAAAGGTGTCCAAACTACTAGTAATGGCGAAAACCTTTTAAGTAATTAATAGATTGATTAAGAACAGATAACAAAATTATCGCAATATTTATCTTATCTTTGTCATTTATTCATCATCTATAGAAAAGGCAGTCGGAAACAATGCATATCACTGTGAAACCCACCGAACTGACAGTCTTATAAGAAACTGCAAAACAAAGTTAATTGCACAAAACAAGAACTGGTGTGTCAGAGATATATGTGGCTGGATTTTACTCTTCTCAGCTGGCAGGTTTGAGGCTAGGGGCATGTTTGGAAATCCAGTGGCTGGCCTTCCTGCTGCCTACTCCCTGAACCCTGACCTGGCTAATATTCCAGGGTGGCAATGGAGTTGATGGCAGCCCACTTGACATTTCAAAATTTATTAATGGGATGAAATTCAATGGAATGGCAAGCAATGAGAATGGTACCAGCTGAAAGTGACAGAACATAGATCTATTACCAGAATAGGCAGATCACTAGGGGATGGAACCTGATGTGGATAGGTATGATAATGCATTTGGCAAGAGAAGCAAGAGATTCACCACCCTCTGAGTGAAGAAACGACTCCTTATCTCAGTTCTGAATGATCTACCTCTTATTCTTAGACCCTAGTTCTAGACCCTCAGGCAGGAGAAACGTCCTTCCTGCATCTCCCATTCCATTGAATTTTGACCTGTATCTGCCCTGTCAGGTCCTGTAAAAATTTTGTTTCAACAAGATCACTTCCAATTCTTCTAAGCTCTTGGAAAGATAGTCAGGATGCACTGCAGTAACTCCTCTAATAGCACCTTCCAAAGTTTTTTTTAAACTCTTTTGTGCGACATGGCTGGCCAGCATTTATTGTCCATCCCCAGTTGCCCCTTGAGAAGGTGGTGGTTAGCTGTCTTCTTGAACTGATGCAATTCATGTGCAGGAGTTTGATCCAGTGACAGTAAAAGAACAATGATATATTTCTAACTCAGGATGGTGAGTGGCTTGGAGAGGAACTTGCAGGAGGTGGTGTCCCCATGTATCTGTTTCCCTTGTCTTTCTAGATAGAAGCGGTTATAGGTTTCATGGTACAAAGGATTTTGGTGAATTTCTACAGTGCATCTCGTAGATGGTACACATTGCTGCTACTGACATTGGTGATGGATGGAGTGGGTGTTTCTGGATGTGGTACCAATCAAGTAGGCTGCTTTGTCCTGGATGGTGTCAAGCTTCTTGTGTGTTGTTGGAGCTGCACCCATCCAGGCAAGTGGGGAATATTCCATCACACTCCTGACTTGTGCCTTGTAGGTGGTGGACAGGCTTTGGTAAGTCAGGAGGTGAGTTACTCACAGAGGTATTTCTGGTCTTTAATCTGCTCTTGTGGCCACTGAGTTTGTGTGGTGAATCCAGTTCAGTTTCTGATAATGGTAACATCACTGAATGTCAATGGATGTTGGTTATATTGTCTCTTATTGAAGATGGTTTGTGCCTGGCATTCATGTGGCATGAATTTTATTTGCCACTTATCAGCCCAAGCCTGGATATTATACAAATCTGCTGTATTTGAACATGGATTGCTTTAGTATGTGAAGAGTTGTGAATGGTACTGAACAATGTACAAGCAAGGAACATCTCCACTTCTGACCTTATGATGGAGGGAAGGTCATTGCTGAAGCAGCTGAAGATGGTTGGATTGAGGTCCCTACTCTCAGGAACTCCTGCAGAGATGCTCTGGAGCTGAGATGACTGACCTTCAACAACCACAACCATCTTCCTATATGCCAGATATCTCTCTAATCAGCAGAGATATTGTCCCCTGATATCAATTGATTACAGTTTTGCAAGGACTCTGTGATGCCACACTTAGAAGGTCAAGGGCAGTTGATAGATTGGAATATCCCCTCCAAGCCCTTGAAGCTTACCATCCTGATTTGCTGTCAGTTCCTCCACTGTCACTGGGTCAAATGCTCTAAATCCCTTCCTCTCGGTTCTGTGCATATCTAAACATCATATCAATTATAGTGGTTCAAAAAGATAGCTCACAGATCAGGGAAAGGGAATGAATTTGGGCCCAGCCAGTGCCATTCACATCCCATGAAGCATTATTGTTAAAACAAGGTCCAGTTCCTCAATCTCTCTTCATAGGACAGTCCCATCATTCCAAGCATTAGTCTGTTGACCGTTTGTAATTCCTCTATGGTAAGTACATCCTTCCTTAAATAAGGAGGCCAAAACACAATACTCCAGGTGCACTTCCACCAAGGCTCCATACAACTGCAACAAGACACCTTGACTCCTGTACACACATCCTCCTGTAATAAAGGCTGGCATTCTATTTTCCCTTCTGACTGTTTGTTGCACTTGCAATTGGATTTCAGTGACTTAGGAGCAACGTGACCCATATTCCTATGGACGCCTTTAGCATGCAGGTGCAGCAAGCAATTAGAAAGGCAAATAGCATGTCAGCATTCACTCCAAGGGGAGTTGAGTGCAGGTGGACAGAGACATTGGACAGGGGAAATTAGAATGGTGTTGGAAAAGCACAGCAGGTCAAGCAGCATCCAAGGAGCAGGAAAATCGACGTTTCGGGCAAAAGCACCACTCTAATCCAGACTCGGATTTCCAGCATCTACAGTCCTCGTTTTTACCTCGAGACACTGGACAGCTCGTACTGGATTCACCAACATAGGACTCGCCACTCTGCAGGCGCCTTCACTTTGCTGATGCCACTGCTAGCCATGTCCCATGCTAAACCCACATTCACCCTGCAGCAGGGTCCCCAGCTCTACTACCACCACCACTGCCTCGCTGATAACCAGGAGTCCCCACTCCTGGCCTGCTGCCACCACAACCAGGAATCCCTAGTTTCACTGTTGTCTCAATGATGCCAGGAGTCTCCATTCCAGTCATACCAGGCTTCCACCATCACCTTGCCAATGCGAGGAGTCCCTCACTCCGCTGCCACACCAGGCCACCGCCACCGCCGCCACCTTGTCAAGAGTACATTCTGGCTACCCTCCTCTGAGATGTCACCTTGCTGGTGCTACCATCTTGAAAAGGCCATTGCCACCTTTGATTGCCAGAGGGGCATTGCTGCCACACCAGCCCCAAATGCTGGGAGCACGTCCTTGCTGCCACTCTAACCACTGGGATAATCTGTGTACCCCAGCGCTGCTGCCATTCCACGCACAGCCCATTCTCACTGCCATACCAAATCAAAGAAAACTGAGCAAAAAAAAACAGAAAGTAGTAAATGAGCAGTAGTAAAAAGGGAAGAAAAGAAAGCAGATAGGAGTGGATGAGCCCTAGGCTCAAGAGGCCAGGCACAGCCCTGTTTTCCAACTGCCTTATGCCCTCCGCATCTGGAGAGAAAACAGAGTTACTATTTCAAGTCCAGTGACCCTTTGTCAGGACTGAAAGCAGCTGGGAAATAGTGGTTAATCTTGTCAGTGATCCTGTACCTTCTTAGCCCACTGTCTTCCCCTGTGGCATTCGCAATAGTGTGTGACAGGCCAGATGGGGCCCCTGAGCCACAGAAGAGATCCTTTACTTACCTACATGGTGCAACAAGCATCCTGAGAGATGGAAACCTGCCACTGAACATTTGAAGCAGAGAGTTGTTCCATGTTTCCACTATGAAAATAAATCCAAGAATGAAGACTCTTGAGGGATAATTTGGTTGATCTGGACCCAACATTCTAATTTAGAAACAAAGCATTTTTCAACGTTGGTTCTTGTTTAACAGCTACAGTTGTTTCTGCCAACTAACAAAGCTTTGGGATTATTTATTCCTTGTCATTACAAGCTGAAACAGAAAACAGCTAGGGAATGGAAAAATCTCCGGTAAGCTCTTTCCAAATTACAAACAGAAGTACTTATTGTTTGATTAACTACACTATCGGAAAAGGTATCAGTGTAAGAAGTTTTTGAGTTGGAAATGAATAGTCTGTATCAATGAGTTTAGAAATAGAATGGTTATTGGAGGATAATCCAAGATGAAGAGGATTCAGCGCATCTCCATATCTATCCAAATGTTCAAACACTTTATGTGCAAAAATAATACAAGAACATCGAGCCGAAAATGAACGACTTTGCCTGTGAATTGATCGATTCTCAGAAAAAAAAGCCTCACTCCAGTTTTTCAATTATAAGGAAGAGCTTCTATCTAAAGACCTGACCAAGGAAATAATGCATTCTTCCCTTGATAGAGTTCTAATTATACTGAGGAAATTAAGCATGCTTCATCCTTTATCTTCCAATTACAAGTAGAAGATAGCAAGCAATGGGATCTGGAACAAATAGATCTTGGATCTTTCAATTCTGAATATGTGTGTATATCTTTGAGAGGCCTTCCAGACAATGAAAATCTGCAGAAAACACTGTATAGAACACTACAAAGTATAACAATATTATTCTCCTATGTTCAGGTTTGTGCTGAACATTGTATCATTAAGAACAGGAGAAGACCATTCAACCCCTTGAACATGTTGCTCCATTCCATAATGTCCTGGCTGATCTGTATATCAAATTCATTTACCCACCATTCTTCCACATCTTTTGATAGTTTTACTCTGCATGAATTAGTCAGTCTCAGTCTTAGTATCTCCACTTGTCTTCCCACAACCTTTCAGGGAAAGAGTTGGTAATGCCTACCATTCCCTGAAGAGAGGAGTAAAGATGAAACTGGTTTCCTGCTATCAATGACTCCTTTTGAACATGTATATGGAAATAATCAAGCTCAGCTGTGTTGCTCTCCTGGGTTAAGAATTGTAGCCCTTTACCAGTGAGTATCGTAGAAGAAACAACAAAACTATGGTCAAAATAGTTCAAATGAAACTGCACAAAAGTCAGGGTGGCAGAGAACCAAGAAATGAATAGGAGCAGTCTTTGAGCCCTCAGAACAAAAAAGAATGTTCAACTTCTGAACAGGCAGGCAGAGACAGATATTGGCAAGACATAAACCTATAGGACAATATTTTTAAAAAGCCTTATTGAATTAAATTAAAAATCTCTGGTTAATATTTTTCTTTTCAGAATATGTTAATGCTTAGAAATAGAAGTAAAATAAATCACTTGTGTTGGATGAAACAAATTATTTTGCAAGTATTTTGAATGTTACCAGGTTTCAGGTGAACTTGTTTGTTGTCATATGTCATTAGGGTTGTGCTGAGCTGTCTTGTGGCGCAGTGGTAGGGTCCCTACCCAAGTCCCACCTGCTCCAGAGATGTGTAATACCATCTCCAAACAAGTTGATTCAAAACATAGGTAACATTTTTTTTAAAAAGTTGTGCTTTGTCAGCATTCTAACCAGCTTTGTAATGATGACCCTGAATGCTACTTGAGTGGAGCTGTGTTCTGATTTTATTTAGTTGTTGACACATTTGTTCCCTGCAATATCATAAGGCTGGAGTCAAAACTTAACAAAAACAGGCAACAATGAGACAATAAATAGCCAGCTCAGCAAATGGTAAGACTCAGTTTCTCAATTTTTTCTCGATCCATCCCATCCAGGCACAGCAGGTGAATACTTAACTAATGTTTAATTTACATTATCTATGTCAATGTTGTTAATGATCAAATAAACCTGGCAGGAATGCTGAGATGATTAAGAACATAAGAAAACGTAAGCTTCATAATGTCCATGTATCATGACAGAGTGATGTAGGAGATATCTCTTTACTTAAGAAGGAATCTTAAAGAGGGAAAAACTTGCAACGGAAAACGTTCAAAAGACTTCACTGGGCTGACTGCTGAGAGGAAGGATGTTTCTTATGAGAAAAGGTTTAACAAGTTGCTTCTTTACCCACTGAAGATTAGAAGAATCAGAGTTGACCTTATGAAATACATAAGATCTTGAGGGGGCTTGAGAGGATAGATGGCAGAGGATGTTTCCTTTCATCAAAACTCCAGAACTAGGGGTGGAGATTAAAAATAAGGAGGAATTGCTTCTCTCAAATAGTCATTAGTGTTTGGAATTATCTTTCCTGAAAATTTATTGACCCTGAATTGTTGATAGGTTCAAGGCTGAGTTAAAAGATTTATGAGCAACAAAGGAGTTGAAGGAAAACAAGAAAGTGGAGTTAAAGCTCCAGGGAGATCAGCCATGATCTGACTGAATAGTGGAACAGGCTCTAGGGATCAAATGGCCCACTCCATGTGTATGTTCTTATGAAGGTTAAGGTGTCCAGAACTCAAACATTGCTTAAAATTAAGCAGAAAGTCAAATCTTTTTATTTTTCAATCAGCAAGATTGAAATACAAGAGAGTGAGTTTCCATTTCCATCTCTCACTACATGTACTGAAGCAGGAAAGGGAGTGGGTTGGGAATGTGTGCGATGGTAGTATTGTGATTGCAAAAAGTAAATGACCAGTAAATAATCTGTTCTCCTACTTCCTAATTCTGACAACTGGCAAGATGTCAGGAGAAATTACTGCAGTATAAATGCAAAACATCTTCAGTCCCATTTGAATAGAACACCTGTCAGATAAAATGCTGGGCTGGCCACGTGCTTAGCATGCTTGACATCTGACTACCTAAGCAAATCATCTTCACCCAGCTCAAGGTAGACACTTGAACACAAGGAGATCAAAAGATTCTTGAAGGCTGCCCTCAAGAAATGCAACACAGCTGTCAACAGCTGAGACACCTTCACTCAGAGGAAGCCAATTTGAAAGGACACAATGCTTTGAAAACACCCATCATCAGGATTTGGAGAAAGGAATGCCACGGATCTCAAGGCCAAGGACCCACTCCACTCCAGAAATCACCTGCCCAGGATGTGGTTGGAGCTTTGGGCCCACCTACCACACAAGGAGCCAGTGGAGTGGACAGTACCATTTGGCAAGTTTTGAGGAAGGGTCACTGGATTCAAGATGTTAATTCCTATTTGTTTTCATGGATACTGCCAGACCTGCTGAGCTTTTCCAGCAATTTCTGTTTTGTTTCTGATGTCCAGCATCTGTGGCTCTTTCTGTTTTTACATATTAACAAGTGATTCAGAAAAGATTTACAAGGATGTTGCCAGGGTTGGAAGATTTGAGCTATAGGTAGAGGCTGAATAGGCTGGGACTGTTTTCCCTGGAGCATCAGAGACATAGGGGTGACCTTATAGAGGTTTATAAAATCTTGAGGGGCATGGATAGGAAAAATAGACAGGGCCTTTTTCCTGGGGTGGGGGAGTCCAGAATTAGAGGCTAAAGGTTTAGGGTGAGAGGGGAAAGATAAGGGGCAACATTTTCACGCAGAGGGTGGTGCATGTACGGAATAAGTTGCCAGACGCAGTGGTGATGTTGGTACAATTACAACATTTAAAAGGCATCTGGATGGGTATATGAATAGGAAGGATTTAGAGGGATATGGGCCAAGTGTTAGTAAATGGAACTGGATTAGTTTAGGATATCTGGTTGGCATGGACGTGTTGGACTGAAAGGTCTGTTTCTGTGCTGTACATCTGTATGACTGTATGGTTGCTGACAATGACAAATCTGTATTGTACAATGGTTCTGCCAATGACACTTTTTCAGGAATTAAGGGCTGAATCAATTATTTTTTCAGAACAAACCGTGTCAATCTTTTCGGAGGGTTTCACTCTGTGAGGCTTTGTGGGAGCTCTCACCATATCTTATCAAAATTGTATCATTAACTACCTAGTTTACCCTATGGCATCACTCTCACCTGATTCTAGCCCCAGAACAACTTTCCACCGCGTAGGTATTTGTCAAAAGTCTGGCATCCCTTGCCCTTCACTAGTAATGTAATGGCCCAGCAGCCACAAAGTCACGCTATTCAACCATCTGGCCACACAGTTTATCTGTCATTAGCTATAACCCTTATAAACTCACACTGAGTTATCGCTATTCTGTACCCAATTTCCATCGCAGCTTGTCATTGTCCAAGAGGGGAATGTCATATACAAGCAAACAATTGGATGGTTCCACACATCAGCTTTTATTTACAGTCAGTAAAAACATACAGAAACAAAACAAATAGATGTTATAGTTCACCACCACAATGCAAAACAAATGGTGACATTATGACCAATGATTATTTTACATTCCATGATGGTCTGTTGTACTCAGCTGTCATCAACTGATGCCAGGAGTCAAACAGGAACTGTCTGACCTGTAGAACCCAAAGCAGCTTAGCTCTGGCATGCAGAAGGAGAGCTTCCTCTTCCTCAATGTCCTCCTCCTCTTCCTCATCCTCAGATAACTGCTCCCTTTCCCTATTCCTCTGTAACTGGCACATCACCTCATTGCTTGCTCCAGTTGTGCAGAACATAGCAAGGAGAGTGATGCTGTATATTCTGTTCAGACTGTAACCCCAGCCCCCAAGACTGCTCCAAACTGTGACCCTCAGCAGCCCCGTTGTCTGCTCCGCTACAGCCCTGGTCGCACCATGGGCACCAACTTGTTGAAGGTGTTGCACTGGCTGAGTGAGCAACACATGACATCAAAGAGTGAGTGTCTGCTGTACTCTGAGCTGAAAATGTGTTGCTGGTCAAAGCACAGCAGGCCAGGCAGCATCTCAGGAACAGAGAATTCGACGTTTCGAGCATAAGCCTTTCATCAGGATGATTCCTGATGAAGGGCTTATGCTCGAAACGTCGAATTCTCTATTCCTGAGAGGCTGCCTGGCCTGCTGTGCTTTGACCAGCAACACAATTTCAGCTGTGATCTCCAGCATCTGCAGACCTCATTTTTTACTCTGCTGTACTCTGACCCCATTCCCATCATAATCCATTGCATTCAATGGAGTTAATTATCATTTCTATTTGACAAAGGATGATGCAATATTCCATCCTCCCACATTACTCTTGGAAGTTCTAAAAGTGACAGGAAACATTTGGCCAGCATTCAGCTCTGTTTATGTAATTTCTGCTGACATCTGCATCATTGCATAGTTAAGGTGAATCGCCAAGGTCTTTTCCCCAGGATATGGGAGTCCAAAACTAGAAGGTTTAAGGTGTTATGAGCTAGGCCAAGCCACTCAAAACATTCTTAAGCAAGCAGCCCAGACCATAACTTTGCAATTTGTTTTGGTAAGTGTACAGTGAAACTTACCCAGAGTAAGCTAGCTAGGTTGACTCCCAGATTAATAAAAGACAAAAATGTATTCACAAAACTACACAATGAAACACAAAGAACAGAATAAAGAACCCTGACAGAACTCAGTCTATCCAAACTGGACTTAATTATGATTTTCTGAATATACACTACAGTCCCAATAAGCAAACTCCCTGAGAAACAAATATAAATGAATGGAACAGTTGTTTACAGGTTGAAGTTAGACAGGCAAAGAGAGAGAGAGTTTGGTTCCATACAGCTCACTGTTGAAATCCCAACTAGTTCTGGACTGCACTGAACTGTTCAGCTAGAGAGCTAACCAGTTCCTTTTCATTATACAGGTCATTAAAACATGACCACTTTGGCCTGAAGTCACATCTGTTTACAATACTCTTTAACCTCTGTACCAAACCAGATTATGGCAACAAGAGCAGTTTATTACCCGTCTGAAAAAAAACAAGGACATACTATCCTTGAGAAAAGGAACAGCCTTTAGAAAAAAGAAACCAGCTTTGTGAGAGCGCGGAAAAGTTTAAAAGGACCTAAGGGGCAATGTTTTCACATAGAGGGTAGTGCATAAAAGGAATGAACTGCCAGAGGAAGTGGTAAAAGCAAGTACAATTATGACATTTAAGTGACATTTCGACAGTTACATGGATAGGAGAAGTATTGAGCAATACGGGCCAAACACAGGCAAATAGGATTCGTTGAGTTCAGCATGGACGATTTGGGTTGAAGGGTCTGTTTCTGTGTTGCATGGCTCAATGACTCCATCGCAATTTCAGTGTTTGATTTGCAGGCACCAATCACCTTTGAACAAATCTGAAGCCTCAGCAGGTTCACTCTGCAGGCGTTACAAATGGATGAAGAGATAATGACAAATGAAATACAACTGGGTTTTGCAAACTCATGCTTCATGTATTTGTCCCTTCAATGTCTGAGCATTCAACAGATATAGAGTATGCAATTTCACTCATCAAATGACACTAACTCTACCACACCCGAGACACTATCCCAGTCATTTCATACCGAGAGAACACCAAGTGACAGCACAAGATGCAGTTTGTGAGAGACACCATTCGTGCCAGGTTCTGCCTGGTCTCCAGTTACCCAGCCCTAAATCTCCATGTCCCTTTTTTATCTCACTGTGCCTCAACAGCCCATTTCCAGAAGTCCCCTATATTCGGAGACCCAACACATTAAACTTTGCTTCTACTGCACAACCTGCCCCTGAGCTCCAATCTTACCTCTTAATGATGCCCACCGTCTGGTTACCTTCAGTAGTCCTCTGGAGCCCAGCTTGGATGTGACTGACAGTCACCCCCTTGTATCCTACCATGCAGCTGGTCCTCTTCCGCTTACCTTGCTTCTGACCCCCCTACCCTGCCCTTGACTCCTTGACCTTTTTATTGGTAGTAATCCTTCTTTTTAACCTTAAAGTTCCTCCTTAGCAATCATGGATCCCAGCACTGTATTCACTCTAGACCTCTGAGCAACTTCAAACAGCCTCAGACATAACTAACCAAACCTCTGACCATTGCCTTTGCAGCTCCCTGACTGATGATATGCATTTGCCCTGACTGCTAGCACTGGCCCAACAGAACTGCCCACTCAGTGGTCAGTAGTCAGACCATTCCCCTGGCCATGCCCAGCCAAGCAGATTACTTACATTCTGTGTGCAGTCTGTGCCCGTGAGTGATGGTATTGGGATGTCTGACTGACAGTGATCCTTAACTGAGGACGAGTTCCCACCCACATTCTGACATGGCATTTGGGGAATACATGTACGGGCAGCTGACACATGCTGTTAGGTTAACGTCCTGGTGTGTACAGTACAGTGATACATTCCCCAAGATAGAGAGGCTGTACGCTCAAAAGACCAATCAATGCAGCAATACTTATAGCCTTTAGACTCTGCCAATGCTCAAAGAGGCACAGCATGGCATGACAAGGCACAGACACTGCAAGTATTCAAGTAGGCACCATATGAGTGATCGCTAAAAGAGCAAGGGAGGACATAAAACATAGAACATTATAGTGCAGTACAAGCCCTTCCACCCTTGATGTTGCACGGACCTGCAAAATTAATTCGATGCCCATCTAACCTACAATGTTTCATTGTTATCCATATGTCTGTCCAATGCCCATTTAAATGCCCTTAATGTCAGCGAGTCTACCACTGTTGCAGGCAGGCTGTTCCACACCCCGACTACTGAGTAAAGTAACTACCTCTGATATCTGCTCTAAATCTATTACCCCTCAATTTAAAACTGTGTCCCCTCATGTTAGCCTTCACCATCTGAGGAAAAAGGCTCTCACTGTCCACCCAATCTAACCCTCTGATTATGTGATATGTCTCAATTAAGTCACCTCTCAACCTTCTTCTCCCCAATGAAAACAACCTCAGTTCCCTCAGCCTTTCCTCATAAGACCTTCGCTCTGTACCAGGCAACATCCTAGTAACTCTCCTCTGAACCCTTTCCAAAGCATCCACATCCTTCCTATAATGCGGTGACCTGAACTGTACACAATACCCCAGGTGCTGCTTTACCAGTGTCTTGTACAGCTGAAGCATGACCTCGTGGTTCCGAAACTCAATCCCCTGACCAATAAACCTCCTAGACCAGGAGCAGCCTGATCTAATCTGTGAACTGGGACTGTGAGCAAAATGTCCTTCCATAAGCCTTTCAAAACTAACTTCCAGTGCACCCTCCAGTTCAAAGCGCAACTTCCTACGTATCCTGCAAGTGTATCAGAGATGTACCATAAAGATCATAAGGGATTGGCACATATCAGATGGCAGTGTCCATGGACATTAGGTGTGTGTGAAACCGGTGCCCATGAATTGTGCCCTGGATGTATGGTGCTGAGAAACATGGAGTTTTTTCACAGCCACAGCTGAAGTCACTCTGACATCTGTGTCAAGAATTCTCAGTGTCAAGTTCATTTGCATTTGGCCAGGTTGGAAGCTGAACATGAAAGCCAATTGCACCATTAGTAAGGCATTTGACAAACTATTATCCCCCTTGGGGCAACTCACCAATGGTCTAGCAAGAAACTCACCTCACTGTCTAGCAGATATATCAAAGATGCAATGAGTTGCTTCCGACTCTGGACTTCTTGTAAAATTTGCCACCAAACACACTTCGGAGCACATTGTTCAAGCCCCTATAAGAATCTGCACCAAGTATTTAAACTGTCTCTGTTGCTTTCATTCATTCTTTGCAGAAGAACTCACCTATTTGTTGATCTGCTTGAACCATTTAACAAACCTCTTAGCTTTCCTTCATTACCTGCAGTGTAGCTCAGCAATCTGTGTAGATGGTTGAAAGCTGTGTCAGGAAAAGGAACTTAGGGCTGTCGTCAAGTGCACTAAAGGGTTCTGTGCTGCAGGGTTTGTTTACACAGCTGTTATGAGAATGTGAGTTTAATGACTTTGCTTCTTTCTAAAGCACCAATGGATTCTGAACTGCAAAGTCTGTTTTACAGAGCTGTTCTGAGCCAGCTTTATGACATTCTGAACAGGATAATGGTTATTTAAGTGTGTTTTCAATTGATATTTCTTTATACTGAGCTTTTCAAACATTTTCAGATTTTATTATGGTACTTGTGTATTCTATTTATAAAGTGGATTCTGGTTGGGTGTGTTGGGTGAGTAGTTTATAATGTAAAGGGTGCTAGGGTGTGAGGTGTGAGCAGGGATAAAGAGGGTGCTTTTGGTTAAGGGGCTGGGGTTTAGGGAGATATGCAGTGATTTGAAGAATCAGGCAAATGTTTCTTTGAATGGAGAGAAGCCTTTTAAACTTGTCTCTCAGCGTGAGCCTACCTCCATTTCCAGTGGGCCCATTTCCATGCCTTTTGGCCATCCTGGAGATGATGCTTCCACCTGTTGACACGGTTGAGTCAGAAGCAAAATTAAGGTTTTGAGAAAATCCTTGACTCCAATTCTCACCTGCAAGATGAAAATTCCAATTACAAGTCTTTATTTTCTTGAAGGCTTTTTCCTTTTCTTTCATTTGTTCGCTAAATTAATTTCCATTTCAAGCTTTTTCTGCTTTCAGACATCCTGCTGAGGTAATCCATCATTTCAGTAAAGGAAGGAAAATTCAATCGATCACTGCAGGGTTCTGATAGACAAGTCATCTTCTCAGCAGTAATCAAGCACCTGTGGTACATGCCAGTTTGTGGCTGTAATGTTGTATAATATATGGTTTGCCCAGCTTGACAGCTGGCACTGAAATCTTCAGGCAGATGGACCAGGAGCTGAGGTACCATTTCCACAGGATTTGTCTGTGTAAATTGGTAACAGACAAAATACTGTCTAATCAGTTTCAGTTCATAACACAAACTAATGTACAGAACATTACCACTAATTTTACTTTAATCAGATTTGAAATGGCATCATCTTATCGATGAGGGAATAATGGTTGCATTATTAAAGCTGCAATGCATGTGCATAAACAGAATTTATGTCGACATTTATTGCGGGTACAGCTTCTACTTACTTTATTGCAAATACATTCTTCTCTAGTCATAATATCGAGTTCTCGGTATGTTTAAAAGCAAAGATTCCAGAGCACAAAAGAAAGTAAATTAGAGAATATTGAGAGGCAGGGGTGTGTAGCCTTAGAATTTCAGTAAAATGCAGTAAACTCTCAGACAACCATCTCAATCATGTATCTACTTCTACTCTTTCAAGGCACAATTCATTAGCTGCAGATCCTTTCTCCATATCCCTGGATTATTTTCTGCTTCAAGTATCTAATCTATTCTGTTATGAAGACAGTTGCATCAGTATCTCCTCTCTCAGGCACCATATTCCAAACCAACCACTCACCAGTAAACATGTATTTTCTCTCACATTGCTGCTCATTCTTTTGGAAATTACCCTGAATCTATATCTTCTGATATGCCTTCTTTAGCCATGGAAATAATTCTGCTTTTATTGATTTGATAAAAATTGGTTTTGATTTTAAACACATCTATCCTTCCACCAATTACCTTTAATCTATGATTATTGAATTCTCTCCTCATGGAAATAGGTCCTTCCCAAGCACTTTACCTAAACTCCTTAAAATATTAGACATCAGTTCAATCGTTTCTCAGCCTCCTCTGATGCAAAGAAAATAATGGCAGCCTACCTAATCTTACTTGTTCAGTTAAAATTCTGCATTTCTGTAAAATCTCCTCTGTATTACCTCAAGTGCAATATATCCTTCATGTAATGCAGAGATTACATTGTACACAGTATCCAGCTCTCGACTAACTCTGGTTTTCTGCAATTCCAGCAAAACCTTCCTGCTCTTACACTTTAGCCCTAAACTCATAAAGAACAGTATACCAAATGCCTTCCTGAACGCCTTATCTATCTTCTAGGAGAAAGTGAGGACTGCAGATGCTGGAGATCAGAGCTGAAAATGTGTTGCTGGAAAAGCGCAGCAGGAATCCTGAAGAAGGGCTCATGCCCGAAACATCGATTCTCCTGCTCCTTGGATGCTGCCTGACCTGCTGCGCTTTTCCAGCAACACATTTTTAGCACCTTATCTATCTGTCCTACCGCCTTCACAATCTACACACAAAGGGTAGCAGGTGTTTGGAAGTCTCTTCCACACACATCAGTGGATGCTGGATCACTTGTTAATATTTAAATCTGAGATGGATAAACGTTTGTTAAGCAAACATATTAAGGAAAATTGGCCAAAGACAGGTATATGGAACTAGGCTACAGAGCAGCTACAATCTGATTGGATGACAGAATAGGGTTGATGACTGAATGGCCTACTCCTGTTCTCGTGTTCCTTCAGGAGTTCTTAGACATTTGCACTCAGGCCTCTCTGTTCTTTGACACTTCCAAGAATCCTACCATGTGTAAACCTAGCTTTTTTTGTTCCCCAAAATACTTTCCAGATTGAATTCCATTTGTCACTTTTCCAACCAACAAACCAGTTAATTTATATCTAGCTGCAGTCTATAGCTTTCTTCTTTACGATCAACCAAGTGGCCAATTCCCATAGCATCACAAATTTCTAAATCATATCTCCGAAAAGAAAGTCTAAGTAATTGATACAAAGCACTAACTGCAAAGAAACAAAATCCAAGTTTTTGGAATCACGCTGAAAACAAGTTGTAAAATTACCCATTGACCATAACGCTTGCTTCCTGATGCTCAGCTGATTTTGGATTCAACCTGTTTGTCTCCAACCAGCCTTTCTGTTTTTCTTATTTATCCTGTTGCAAACTGTGTGATTGTAAAACATCTGTGGTTTTTCCTCAAACTGAAACACTGGAATTCCAGTAAATACCTTCCTCCAGTCTGACAGCCTGCCACTCACCACAACACTGTTTCCTATCCATTAGACACTTTATATCCATTCTAGCACTGCCCTTTTATTCTAAGAGCTTCAGTTTTGCTAACAAGCATAATGTGCGATACTTTATCAAACAATTTTTGATAGTCAGTATACACAACATTGATTGTACTGCTCTCATTCAGCCCCTCGCTTTACTCACTAAAAACTTCCATCAAATTGGTAACAGTGTAAATTTTAAAACTGATATCATTAAAATGAGGGTCATTATGATAATTTTGCAATGAAGAAAGGGTATGTAGAGCAATGTTGCAGCTGAGTATCTTCTGGCGAGTGTGGTGTGCAGCAGTGATGACAGTAACACAATTGTAACTTGTAACCTCACCAATAAGGATGTGATATACCAGAGCTGTGCTATAATGAGTGTGGTGTGCAATGGGGCGTTGATGACTGAGTGCTGTAATGAGGGTGGAATGTAAGAGATCAGATAATAATAACATAAAATTCACTATCACTATACTAACTGCAGCTAAAATTTGCATCTTAATCATGTACATCTAATAAATTAGTTCACTGAATTCACTGATAATAGTTTTAGACAAATAAACAGTTTTCTATTTGTGAATTTTATGCTATGTAGCATTTACAGCAGGAATTCAGACCATTCAGCCCAAAGGTTATGTTTTATTCCATGTGAGCCTCCTCCAACTGAATTCATCTCACCCTATCAGCACATCCTCCTATTCGTTTGTCCATCTTATTACCAATCGTTTCTCACTAGTTATGCAAATTGTATCACCTCGTCTATTCCAAAGTGATAGTGAAATCTATGCCTTCTCCACTGAGGAAAGAATTTTCTCTTGAATTCCATCTTGAATTTAATAATAATTAAAATATATTTCTTATTAAAATTCAGTAAAAGATTGTGAAGACATGCAACCCCTTTGTTTTAGTCACCCAGTTTTGGCATCAATTCTCTGATCGTTCAGTAGGGAGGCCCTGAACAATGTGTCTACACTGACTGAAGAAATGCTTTTCTATAATGTAGCTCGTACATATGACTTGCCAGTGATGTGTTCTCCAATGTCTCGAAGTATGAAAGCAGGGGATATTCAAATCAGCACATTGGAACAGTGAGCAGACTTCAAAAGAACTTGCAGAAGCATCCTGAGATTTTGAATTGTGCAAAAGAAATGCATGTCTTTAGCTCCAGATTCAGTGACATTGCACCATGTTTCCATTTTGCACACAAACCATCCTGAGGCCTGGCTGAGTGAGAGTGTCAGCTTAATTAGTGCTGAATTAAAAGCAACTTTGTACTGTGAGCTGATGAATAAGATGTTTAATTGTGCACTGTGCTCTGAATGTGCTCATTACCTAAAGTGTCATCACAGCAATACACCAGGAGCTGTATAAATGTGCTACTTTGTAAAAGATCAAAGTTACTGCATAATTGAAAGAGTGAGAGAGACCTCATTAAATTGTCTGGATTGCAGAGGGCTTGTAAAATATAAAGAGGCTCAAAGAAATTTCATTGATTTTCAGATAAATACATGTTGCAAACAGAATTCCACCAGTGTACTGCTCAGGAAAGAACTAAAATCAGCAGAATGTACAGGGCTTAATTTTGTTCAAATTTTACCACACTTTGGAACTGAAGGCTGAAATAGTGATCACTGAGAATCAAATCAAACAATGGCCTAACTTCTACCATGCATTTTATAAGGAAAATTTCAACCTAACTTGCTATTCTAGAAATTGACAGGATCAGGTGCAATCAGCTCAACATGACTTTGCTGCCTGGTGAGCTCAGCTGAGAGATGTACTGAGTGGAATGTAAAATCAGTGTTCCGTCTGAACTCATGAGAGCTCAGGCTGGAAGTTTTATTTTACCACAGCTGTCAAAAATGGTTATTATAGATGCTACAACGAGTCACCTAGAAAAATTCAAGACAATCAGGCAAAGTCAACTTGGCTTTGTTAAAGGGGCATCATGTTCAACCAATTTATTGGAGTACTTTGAGGAAATACATGTACTGAGAGTAAAAGAGGACCAACAAGCCACAACGTTCTGACTCAGAGGTAAGGATGATACCAAAGGGCAATAGCTGCTATCGGCCAATCAGAAAGGTCAATGATTGGTTTACAAATATGTGGCATTATTGCTGAGGAAATTGTATTTGTCAAGATTACTTGGAAAACCCTGCTTTTTGAAAATAGTGCATGAGATATTTCAATGTCCATTCAAGTTCCTGTTAAATCTTCTCACTCTCCTGATATGGAAAATATCACTTTTCCTTCAGTATCGCTGAGTCAAAATCCAGAATTCCCTCCCAAATAGCATTAAGGGTCTAGGTACACTACATGGTTTACAAGAAAGCAGATCACCACCACCTTCTCAAGGGCAACGAGCAATAGGCAATCCGTGTTGGCCCAGCCAGTGATACCCACATCCCCTGAATGAACACAAGACAAATAGCCAGGGCAGGCAACAAGGATCTTGGTTCTATTCTGATCTGAAGTATGGAAAATCCAGTCATGATGCAGCTCACTCGCATTGTACCAAACCCGTAGCTTCCCTGCTGGGTCATGAATGTATCATTTTTAGCAGCTAGCCAAAGGGATCTTGTTCATCATTAACTGCCAATGATTGATGAATGAAATGTGAATGTGGGTATTCAGTCAAAGCCAGTGCTAATCAACTAAATGAAGGAAATTTTGAAATATTATCATTAAAAGACCAGAGATGTTTTCTGTTCTAGAGCAGGGACAACATGGAGAAGCACCAACCAAAGTGATGGTTTTCAGGTGTTGGAAAAGAAGCTGGAGTTTGGTGAAGGAGCACAGAGTTGGTCAGAGGTTTATAACTGACATATGCAGATTATCCTCTAAGTCTGTGGCAGTACTATCAGCGGCAAGGCTGTGAACTTGATCCCACAGTTGGCATTGAGCCAACAGGACAGTTCATGGTGTTGTAGAAAATACATTTGCCAATAAATGTCAGAGCTCCCTGGAGTCGTAGGGTCATAGAGACATACAGCATGGAAACAGACCCTTCAGTGCAACTCATCCATACTGACTAGATATCCTAACCCAATCGAGTCCCATTTGCAAGCACTTGGCCCATATCCCACTAAACTCTACTGTTTATTTACCCATCCAGATGCCTTTTAAATGCTGCAATTGTATGAACCTCCCTCACTTCCTCTAGCAACTCATTCCATACATGTACCATCCTCTGTGTGAAAATGTTACCCCTAAGGTCTCTTTTATATCTTTTCCTTCTCACCTATACTCTCTAGTTCTGGACTACCCCACCCCAGGGAAAAGACTTAGTCTATTTACCCGATCAATACCCCTCATAATTTTTTAAACCTCTATCAGGTCACCCCTCAGCCTCTGATGCTCTGGGAAAACAGCTCCAAACTGTTCAGCCTCTCCCTGTAGCTCAAATCCTCCAACCCTGGCAACATCCTTGTGAATCTTTTCTGAATCCTTTCAAGTTTCACAACATCTTTCAATAGGAAGGAGACCAGAATTACAGGCAATATTCCTTAAACAGTGCAAGTTGACCAGAAGACATGCCTTGGACGAAGCAAACATAGAGAAACATGAATACTAATTGGTATGCTACGTGATTTAATAAAGGTAGAGTTTGTTTTGAAGCAAATTTCTGATGGGCTAGCTTCACCAAGGATTTAGGAGATATTGGTGTTTTTAAGCAGGGGACCTCATTTGGTAGCTGGTAAAGATGAGTCATGCTAAGGCAAAGTATGACAGATTCTGAAAGTTTGAAATAAAAACAGCAAATAGTTGGAATACTCAGCAGGTCTGCCAGCATTTGTGAGGAAAAGCAGAGTTAAAATCTCAGATTGTTCTGATGAATGGTTATCTCAATGCAAAACATGGACTCTGTTTCATTTTTTATTCACTCATGGGATAAGGATGTCACTGGCTCGGCCAGCATCTATTACTCATCCTTAATTGCCCAGAGGGTAGTTAAGTGTCAACCACATTACTGTGGGTCTGGAGGCACATGTAGGCCAGGCTAGGCCAGGTAAAGATGGCAGTTTCGTTCCCTAAAGGATTTTAGTGAACCAGATGATTTTATCCTGACAATTGACAATGTTTTCATGGACTCTTATTTCCAGATTGATGTTGTGGTTCTGCTCGCCGAGCTGGAAGTTTTTGCTGCAAACGTTTCGTTCCCTGGCTAGGGAACATCATCAGTGCGGTGGGAGCCTCGTGTGAAGCGCTGCTTTGATGTTTCTTCCGGTATTTATATTGGTTTGTTCTTGCCGCTTCCGGGTGTCAGTTTCAGCTGCAGTGATTTGTATCTGGGGTCCAGGTCGATGTGTCTGTTGATGGATGTTCTTGCCGTTTCCGGGTGTCAGTTTCAGCTGTAGTGGTTTGGATATGGTGTCCAGGTCAATGTGTCTATTGATGGAGTTTGGGGATGAATGCCATGCTTCTAGGAATTCTCTGGCTGTTCTCTGTCTGGCTTGTCCTATGATAGTGGTGTTTTCCCAGTCAAATTCATGTTGCTGGTTGTCTGAGTGTATGGCTACTAGAGATAGCTGGTCGTGTCGTTTTGTGGCTAGTTGATGTTCGTGGATGCGGATTGTTAGCTGTCTTCCTGTTTGTCCTATATAGTGTTTTGTGCAGTCCTTGCATGGTATTTTGTAAACTACGTTAGTTTGGCTCATGCTGGGTATTGGGTCCTTTGTTCTAGTGAGTTGTTGTCTGAGCGTGGATGTTGGCTTGTGTGCTGTTATGAGTCCTAAGGGTCGCAGTAGTCTGGCTGTCAGTTCTGAGACACTCCTGACGTATGGTAGAGTGGCTAGTCCTTTTGGTTGTGGCATGTCCTCGTTCCGTGGTCTATCTCTTAGGCATCTGGTGATAAAGTTGCGTGGGTATCCGTTTTTGGCGAATACCTTGTATAGATGTTCCTCTTCCTCTTTTCGCAGTTCTGGTGTACTGCAGTGTGTTGTGGCCCTTTTGAATAGTGTCCTGATGCAGCTTCGTTTGTGTGTGTTGGGGTGGTTACTTTCATAGTTTAAGACTTGGTCTGTGTGTGTTGGTTTCCTGTGTATCCTTGTGGTGAATTCTCCGTTGGGTGTTCTCTCTACTAACACGTCTAGGAATGGGAGTTGGCTATCCTTTTCTTCTTCTCGTGTGAATCGGATTCCTGTGAGTGTGGCGTTGATGATTCTGTGTGTTTTTTCTATATCTGTGTTTTTGATGATTACAAAGGTGTCATCAACATATCTGATCCAGAGTTTGGGTTGGATTTGTGGTATGGCTGTATGTTCTAATCTTTGCATAACTGCCTCTGCTATGAGTCCCGAGATTGGTGATCCCATGGGTGTTCCGTTGATTTGTTCGTATATCTGATTGTTGAATGTAAAGTGTGTGGTGAGGCACAGGTCCAGTAGTTTAAGTATGCCGTCTTTGTTGAAAGGTTCGGCCTCCTGTGTTCTGTTATGTATGTCCAGTAGGTTGGCTATTGTTTCTCTGGCTAGGGTTTTGTCAATTGAAGTGATGATACCCATGATGATAAGAAAACGACAAACACATAACCTCAACACCAAGGAGAGGGAAGCACTGAAAGCACTGAAAAATGACCAAAACATAATCATACTACCGGCAGATAAAGGCAGAATGATGGTCATCTTAGATAAATCAGACTACATCAGTAAAGCACAACAACTACTCGCAGACACCAACACCTACCAAATGAAGGATTCCGACCCCACACCACAACTCACCAATAGAATAATCAACACACTAAGGAATCTACAAAAAAACGGACAGATAACCAAAGCGGACCAGCAAAGAATGAAACCTGAAAGCAACAACACCCCCAGATTCTACGGACTACCCAAAGTACACAAACCAGACATCCCACTCAGACCCATAGTATCACTACCAGGGACACCAGCATACAAACTGGCCAAAGAACTACAACAAAAACTGAAACACCTAGTCAGCGGATCCAAACACCCCATACAATCAACACAGGAATTCTTGGACGTCATCAGGAAGACACACATAGACAAAGAAGAAACCATGGTATCATTCGACGTGACGGCACTGTTCACTTCAATTGACAAAACCCTAGCCAGAGAAACAATAGCCAACCTACTGGACATACATAACAGAACACAGGAGGCCGAACCTATCAACAAAGACGGCATACTTAAACTACTGGACCTGTGCCTCACCACACACTTTACATTCAACAATCAGATATACGAACAAATCAACGGAACACCCATGGGATCACCAATCTCGGGACTCATAGCAGAGGCAGTTATGCAAAGATTAGAACATACAGCCATACCACAAATCCAACCCAAACTCTGGATCAGATATGTTGATGACACCTTTGTAATCATCAAAAACACAGATATAGAAAAAACACACAGAATCATCAATGCCACACTCACAGGAATCCGATTCACACGAGAAGAAGAAAAGGATAGCCAACTCCCATTCCTAGACGTGTTAGTAGAGAGAACACCCAACGGAGAATTCACCACAAGGATACACAGGAAACCAACACACACAGACCAAGTCTTAAACTATGAAAGTAACCACCCCAACACACACAAACGAAGCTGCATCAGGACACTATTCAAAAGGGCCACAACACACTGCAGTACACCAGAACTGCGAAAAGAGGAAGAGGAACATCTATACAAGGTATTCGCCAAAAACGGATACCCACGCAACTTTATCACCAGATGCCTAAGAGATAGACCACGGAACGAGGACATGCCACAACCAAAAGGACTAGCCACTCTACCATACGTCAGGAGTGTCTCAGAACTGACAGCCAGACTACTGCGACCCTTAGGACTCACAACAGCACACAAGCCAACATCCACGCTCAGACAACAACTCACTAGAACAAAGGACCCAATACCCAGCATGAGCCAAACTAACATAGTTTACAAAATACCATGCAAGGACTGCACAAAACACTATATAGGACAAACAGGAAGACAGCTAACAATCCGCATCCACGAACATCAACTAGCCACAAAACGACACGACCAGCTATCTCTAGCAGCCATACACTCAGACAACCAGCAACATGAATTTGACTGGGAAAACACCACTATCATAGGACAAGCCAGACAGAGAACAGCCAGAGAATTCCTAGAAGCATGGCATTCATCCCCAAACTCCATCAATAGACACATTGACCTGGACACCATATCCAAACCACTACAGCTGAAACTGACACCCGGAAACGGCAAGAACATCCATCAACAGACACATCGACCTGGACCCCAGATACAAATCACTGCAGCTGAAACTGACACCCGGAAGCGGCAAGAACAAACCAATATAAATACCGGAAGAAACATCAAAGCAGCGCTTCACACGAGGCTCCCACCGCACTGATGATGTTCCCTAGCCAGGGAACGAAACGTTTGCAGCAAAAACTTCCAGCTCGGCGAGCAGAACCACAACAACGGATACCCGAGCTACAAATCTTCAATCAGATTTTAAATTCCAGATTGATATTTGAATTCAAATTCCATCATCTGATGTGGCGGGATTTCAATATAGGACCCCAAAACATTACTTGATTACTAAATTAATAGCCAAGTGATAATACCACTAGACCATAACCTACCCTACCTACTGCTTTAATGCCTGCCTGGTATATGAATATTTCAAGCACATTTTTTTGTTTTCATAAAAGACCAAGCAGTCATTCACACCTGGTAAAAAAAATGACTGCTGATGCTGGAAACCAGATTCTGGATTAGTGGTGCTGGAAGAGCACAGCAGTTCAGGCAGCATCCAAAGTGCAGCAATATCGACGTTTCGGGCAAAAGCCCTTCATCAGGAATAAAGGCAGAGAGCCTGAAGCGTGGAGAGATAAGCTAGAGGAGGGTGGGGGTGGGGAGAAAGTAGCGTAGAGTACAATGGGTGAGTGGGGGAGGGGATGAAGGTGATAGGTCAGGGAGGAGAGGGTGGAATGGATAGGTGGGAAAGGAGATAGGCAGGTAGGACAAGTCTGGACAAGTCATGGGGACAGTGCTGAGCTGGAAGTTTGGAACTAGGGTGAGGTGGGGGAAGGGGAAATGAGGAAACTGTTGAAGTCCACATTGATGCCCTGGGGTTGAAGTGTTCCGAGGCGGAAGATGAGGTGTTCTTCCTCCAGGCGTCTGGTGGTGAGGGAGCGGCGGTGAAGGAGGCCCAGGACCTCCATGTCCTCAGCAGAGTGGGAGGGGGAGTTGAAATGTTGGGCCATGGGGCGGTGTGGTTGATTGGTGCGGGTGTCCCAGACATGTTTCCTAAAGCGCTCTGCTCGGAGGCATCCAGTCTCCCCAGTGTAGAGGAGACCGCATCGGGAGCAACGGATACAATAAATGGTATTAGTGGATGCGCATCAGGAGCAAAGGATACAATAAATGATATTAGTGGATGTCATTCACACCTAATGGTTTTGAAAATGTAATGGGGAGAAAATTCCTGGGACATCTGTAGAAAATTTGGGAAGGGACAATCTAGGATGGGGAGGCAACATTTTTGTTGTGGAGCAGCAGCTCCGATTGATTTCACCGAGGAAAGTTTTATCCTAAGGGCATCTTCTATCTACAGACCTGCCATCCTACTCTCCAGTCAATAAAGTGTGGATCTGGTGAGGCATGGCAGGTCAGGCAGCACCAGAGGAGCAGCAATGTCGAATTTCAGGCCCAAACACTTCACCAGGACTGATGAATCGTCCTGACCCAAAACGTTGACTCTCCTGCTCCTCTGATAATGTCTGAGCTGCTGTGCTTTTCCAGCTCCACATTTTATCAACTCTGACTTCTAGCATCTGCAGTCCTTGCTCTCTCCATCCTACTCTCCAACTTGTGTTGTCTTCCCTGCATAGTCCCTGGTTAAAACTGCATTGGAGTCCTCTTGGTATAAGGCAACATCCCAATTTGCAAGAACTCATGTGGTTCCTGCCATATTTAAGCAGATATCAACTCATCCTACAAAGCCTTTGTGTTAAATCAGAAAGTAATCAGAAATCGAGCAGTAGTCTGCTCAGTCAGTTGAGTTAAAATTGATCTGATGTGGTTTTAGTACATTTGACCTCCTGTGCGTGCATGCTCCACTATGGCACACACTCTCCTCTTGACAAAGCAGCATTGCAGAGAAATTGCTCCTGTGCATGTTCACAGAAGGATCACTGTCCATCAGTGTCATATCCTGATAGTGCTACACAAGTTGGGAGGTGGCCTTAATTGCAGACTTTGACCCTGGCTGTACTTGAGGGCAAACTGATGCTGCAAGTGAATGGGCCACTATTCTTTTTCCTCAGTCCTGTAGACTGTGCAATAAAAGCAACAATGCCAAGACCCACTGAATAAAAACAAAAAAAGTGTGGATCTGGTGAGCCATTGCAGGTCAGGCAGCACTGAAGGAGCAGCGAAGTCGAATTTTAGGTCCGAACCTGAGGCCACAGCTGAAGTACTGTGTGCAGACTTGGTCTCCTTAGTTAAGAAAGGATGTACTGGCACTGGAGGGGGTGCAGAGGTTGATTCTGGAGGTGAGGGGGTTGGCTTATGAGGAAAGGCTGAGTAGATTTGGATTATATTCATTGGAATTCAAAAAATTTGGGGGGGCGGGGTTCTTATAGAAACATATACAATTATGAAGAGAATTGATAAAATAGAAATATATAGGATGTTTCCATTGGCAGGTGAAGCTAGGACAAGACGGCATGGCTTCAAGATTAGAGGGAACAGGTTTAGAACTGAACTGAGAAGGGACGTCTTCACCCAGAGGGTTGTTAACCTATGGAATTCCTTGCCCAGCGAAATAGTTGATGCTACTTCAGTAAATGCTTTTAAAGCTAGGGTAGATACCTTTTTGAATAATGAAGGAATTAAGGGATATGGTGAAAATGCGGGTGAGTGGAGGCCATGAAAAGATCAGCCATGATCTTACTGAATAGCAGAGCAGGAGGGCGTACTCCTGCTCCTAGTTCTTATGTTCTTACGTTCCAAACCATAGCTGCTAACTGGTCTGAAGTCTCTCACCATTGCCAAAGGCTTCTCACTGTAACCTGCTCACATGTGGGCACATTGGGATTCTTCGAGTTCTGATTCCAGAGTTGCCAATGACAATGGCACTCCCTCTGCAGCGATACTAAATGGAGAGCTGTTCTTCCAATAGGGACTAAGTTCAGTTGGCCCAACAGCGTGGGTTGAATTCCCATCACTGGCTGAGGTTACTATGAAGAATACTCCTTCTCAACTTCTCCCCTCACCTGAAGCGCGGTGACCCTCAGGTTAAACCATTACCAGTTGTCTCTCTCTAATGAGGGAGCAGTCCTGTAGTCTGGTAAGACTATGGTGACACATTTTTTTTAAAAAATGAAGTGTGTGAATTGTCAAAGAGTGCCGAGCAGAACTTGTCATTTTAGGTTTCAGTCTGAGTGCAACATTTTCAGCTTCACTGCATTAATAGAAAAAGCAGCATCAAATCCTACTGGCCTGAAGGCACCATCTATTAAATTAGCATAACAGATTGATATGTCCCTAGCTCCTTTAACATGTTTCATTATAACTATAATGCTGTGCTGAACAGCTTCAATAGATAATTATTTAATATAGCAATGATAGGTATTCATTAAAACTGTTTATGGCTCCTTCAGAACCTTAGTGTAGGAGCCATCTTTTAATATAACCTACAATATTTGATGTCCATTCCTTTTATGTGTAAAACATGCATTGAATCCTGAAGCATGCATTGCAGGAGGTTGAAAAATAGCAAATTAATCATTATAATGAAATCAATTTTAATTGACTTTGAATGTTGTAAATTTGTTAATCTTCAAATAATGTCACAGGTTACCTTCTGCAACTAAAGATTTCTTTCCTTTTAAAAGTTGTCTCAAATTTGTTTTGACTTTTGCACTGACAGCGTAATGAAGTAAAAGCAGGTTTAAGTGCATATTAAACTAGTTTATGTAGAATCTGTTAGCTGAGCTGCAAGGATTGATTCCTTAAAATCTGAGAACCATTCAACACAAAGGAGGCGCTTCAGCCCATCAGAACCTCTTACAGCACTTTGAAAAAGCTTAGTCTCACTCTGCCAATCTTTCCATTAGCCCAACAAATATTTGCGTCTTCATTGATGAATACTGTTGCAGAACAGGCATGAATGAATTAGCAAATTAACAAGCAAGTCTTTGCGAGTTTGATATCCTGACTCTTAATTTTCTCGCTGACTACATGTTGTTTACAATATGCTCATGTATACTTCAGAGCTGATATTCATTCAGGAAGGCTCCTGGGTACTATATTGTCAGTGTACTCAAGGTGAGAGCAACAGAAGGTGAGAACGCACAGAGGATATTGGTCTGGCATAGTGCATCCAGAGGTGATGCAGATGGAGCTCCATCTACAATCATCCAAATGTGTCCAAATGTATGGAAGCGAATTGTGTACATAACCCAGACCTTCTCTGAGGACAGTCACGCAAGTCAGACGCAGAGGATGGGTTGGTATTGTTGAGACCTTCTAATTGCTTCCACAAATCGCCTTGTGTGTGAGTCCCATTGAATAAAAGAAATTCATTGATGCTTGCACCTCTTGAGATCAGGCTGCATGCAAAGTTAACTTTTCCTCACAGCCCTCAAAATGCAATTGAAAGTATGCATAGAACATAGAAAAATACAGTGCAGTACAGGCCCTTCGGCCCTCGATATTGCGCCGACCAAAGCCTACCTAACCTACACTAGCCCAATAACCTCCATATGCTTATCCAATGCCCTCTTAAATGACCATAAAGAGGGAGAGTCCACCACTGCTACTGGCAGGGCATTCCATGAACTCACAACCCGCTGAGTAAAGAATCTACCCCTAACATCTGTCCTATACCTACCACCCCTTAATTTAAAGCTGTGTCCCCTAGTAATAGCTGACTCCATTAGCAGAAAAAGATTCTCACTGTCAACCCTATCTAAACCCCTAATCATCTTGTACACCTCTATCAAATCTCCCCTAAACCTTCTTTTCTCCAATGAGAACAGCCCCAAGTGCCTCAGTCTTTCCTCATACGATCTTCCTACCATGCCAGGCAACATCCTGGTAAACTTCCTATGCACTCGTTCAAATGCCTCCACGTCCTTCCTATAGTATGGCGACCAAAACTGCACACAATACTCCAGATGAGGCCACGCCAGAGTCTTATACAACTGCAACATGACCTCAGGACTCCGGAACTCAATTCCTCTACCAATAAAGCCCAGTACACCATATGCCTTCTTCACAGCACTATTTATCTGGGTGGCAACTTTCAGAGATCTGTGTACATGGACACCAAGATCCCTCTGCTCATCCACATTACCAAGTAGCCTCCCATTAGCCCAGTAATCCATCTTCTTGTTACTCCTACCAAAGTGAATGACTTCACACTTAGCTACATTGAACTCCATGTAAAACATCCTTTCTGGAGTTAGAGTTTGGTGATAAAGACAAGTCCTGGAGAAATGAAAAGAAAGCAGGGAACTGGCAAAACAGTTTAGATTAGACTCCCTACAGTGTGGAAACAGGCCCTTCAGCCCAAATAGTCCACACCAACCCTCCGAAGAGTAACCCAACCAGACCCATTTCCCCTAACTAATGCACCTAAATCTACGGGCAATTTAGCATGACCAATTCACCTAACCTGCACATCTTTGGACTGTGGGAGGAAACCAGAGCACCCAGAGGAAACCCACACAGACACGAGGAAATCATTCAAACTCCACACAGACAGTCACCTGAGGCTGGAATTGAACCCAGATCCCTGGCGCTGTGAGGTAGCAGTGCTAACTACTGACTTTCCCCTGTACTTTGTGCACAGAAAATGGAGAATGAACATTTTCCAGGGCTAAAATCACAAAAAGAGTAGTCCTTTCATAATATAGCTTGACTTGAATCTCAGAATTACTGAGAGAAAAGAGGTCAAGATAGCAACAAATCCTGACAGGATAAAAGGATCGTCCATAACAGGGACTATTCAATTGCCTTCTAATCTCCCTCCCTCTGATATGCTTTTCATGTTTTTTTAGTTTGTGTGTGTGTAGGGTCAGTTTTAGAAAGAAGTTAGAGTTTAGTTGGGAAAGTTACATGCCAGTGGTTAATGATAGTTTATGTGTAGCGAAAATGTATTGATTTGTAATAAATAATTGTTAAGTACAGAAATTTGGCCCATGCTTTCTGTCAATGTAAGCCTGAAAGTCAGGTACATTGAGCAATTTTTGAGTATTTTTGTAAATTATATAACTTTTGTTATGACTCCGGAAATAGTGGATCTTCACTTCCAATGCATTACCCCAGAGAGAAGAGACTATAGGGAGCAACAACTTGTATTTCATTAGAAAAGAGTGTTAATTAGTTGGCATCGCCATAAAACATGCCATGGAATGATTGTCCCTCTCTCTCTCTCGTTCAATTCAAAAGAGCCTCAGATGCTTCTTTAACTGAAGACAACCTTTGTTATCTAACACAGCTCAGCTTGGCCGATTCTGGACTCCAGTTAAACTTTGCATGATTTTTTGAATGATGTCACATGACTTGTGGGCGGCATGGTGGCACAGTGGTTAGCACTGCTGCCTCACAGCGCCTGAGACCTGGGTTCAATTCCCGACTCAAGCGACTGACTGTGTGGAGTTTGCACGTTCTCCCCGTGTCTGCGTGGATTTCCTCCGGGTGCTCCGGTTTCCTCCCACAGTCCAAAGATGTGCGGGTCAGGTGAATTGGCCATGCTAAATTGCCCGTAATGTTAGGTGGGGTAAATGTAGGGGTATGGGTGGGTTGCGCTTCGGCGGGTTGGTGTGGACTTGTTGGGCCGAAGGGCCTGTTTCCACACTGTAAGTCTAATCATAATCATAATCAGACTCCTTTGGCCATTATACTCAGAATGCTTTGCTTACAAGCAGTTTCTTTGAAGTTCAAATCCCAAGGCCTTGTAGCTGATAGAGTAGTCACACTGCCCTGGAACCACAGCTTCTCCTTATTCACTTACTTGTGTGCAGTGTGATTCCCAGACAGTTACCTTCTGAAATTGCTTATCTGTATTATTTCGTGAGGGTGTGAATGTGCTGGTTCAATCAGGGATAATGTTTCTGAGTGGTGCTGGCTTATTCTGGACCCTTCACTTTTCTGGCTCATCTGAAAGGCATGCAGAAACAGAAGATAAATGTCTGTTCCAGTTTGAAGTTGCAGATCAAATGTTTCAGTGTGTGGTGTATGAAATGCTGAAATCCTTTCTTTTCTTGTTTGTGACTGAATGAACAAGTCATAGAGTTATAGAGATGTACAGCATGGAAACAGACCCTTCAATCCAACCTGTCCATGCCGACCAGATATCCCAACCCGATCGGGTCCCACCTGCCAGCACACGGCCCATATCCCTCCAAACCCTTCCTATTCATATACCCATCCAAATGCCTCTTAAATGTTACAATTATACCAGCCTCCACCACTTTCTCTGGCAGCTCATTCCATACCCGTACCACCTTCTGAGTGAAAAAGTTGCCCTGTAGGTCTCTTTTATATCTTTTCCCTCTCATCCTAAACCTATGCCCTCTAGTTCTGGACTCCCCGATCCCAGGGAAAAGACTTGCCTATTTACCCTAACCATGCCCCTCATTATTTTGTATATCTCTATAAGGTCACCCCTCAACCTCCAACACTCCAGGGAAAACAGCCCAGCCTGTTCAGCTTCTCCCTGTAGCTCAGATCCTCCAACCCTGGCAACATCCTTGTAAATCTTTTCTGAACCCTTTCAAGTTTCACAACATCTTTCTGATAGGAAGGAGAACAGAATTGCACGCAGTATTCCAACAGTGGCCTAACCAATGTCCTGTACAGCCAAAACATGACCTCCCAACACCTGTACTCAATACTCTGACCAATGAAGGAAAGTATACTAAACGTCCTCTTCACTATCCTATCTACCTGCTTCTCCACTTTCAAGGAGCTATGAACCTGCACTCCAAGGTCTCTTTGTTCAGCTACACTCCCTAGGACCTTACCATTAAATGTATAAGCCCTGCTAAGATTTGCTTTCCCAAAATGCAGCACCTCGCAGTTATCTGAATTAAACTCCATCTGCCACTTCTCAGCCCATTGGCCCATCTGGTTCAGATCCTGTTGTAACCTGAGGTAACCCTCTTCGCTGTCCACTACTCCTCCAATTTTGGTGTCATCTGCAAACTTACTAACTGTACCTCTTATGCTCACATCCAAATCGTTTATGTAAATTATGTATGGGCAGTACGGTGGCCTCACAATGCCAGAGACCCAGGTTCAATTCCCGCCTCAGGCAACTGCCTGTGTGGAGTTTGCACATTCTCCCCGTGTCTGCGTGGGTTTCCTCCGGGTGCTCCGGTTTCCTCTCGTAGTCCAAAGATGTGCAGGTTAGATGAATTGGCCATGCTAAATTGCCCGTAGTGTTAGGGGTGGGAGTAAATGTAGGGGAATGGGTCTGGGTGGGTTGGTCTTCGGAGGGTCGGCAAGGACTTGTTGGACTGAAGGGCCTGTTTCCACTGTAATTAATCTAATCTAATCTAAATGACAGAAAGTAGAGGATCCAGCACCGATCCTTGTGGCAGTCCACCGATGTCAGGCCTCCAGTCTGAAAAACAATTCCTGTAAGTCCTCGAATTGCAGGAGCAGCAATTACTGTTTCATATGCTGTTGCATTGTTTTGGAACGTTTGGGGAAAAAAATCAAAACAACAGCAGTTTTAAAAGGGAGAAGAACAGACAAAGAAAGCACATGGTGAGGTCATTCCAGGAGAGAGAGAGAGAGAGAGAGAGAGAGAGAACCTGTACATTTATTGCCTTTGATGTTTGAATTCGTGTATTGTGTAATTAAGTAATGAAAGGAAAGATAACAACCCCAAAATGAGATTATCACCATGCTTTCGCAAAATCTCTGGCTTTGCACTTTGTCACCCTGTCTGTGTTCTCAGGACTAGTCTTCAATCCAATCAAGGGGAGAGGCATTCTGGGGACCTGGTACTGTCAACCATAGACACAGTCTGTACACAGTCTAAGGGCTTGGCCCCTTGGTCTGATCACAATTAAGGATTACGTCCAGGCAGTGGGCAGTGGACAGTCTTATAAGACCAATGCCAGCAGTCGGAGGAATGACTCCATTTCGGTAGTGGAGCTGCTAACTCAGTGGCCAGGGTCTGGCCAGTCACGACAAAGGGCTTCTCATTGACGTTGGTTGGAAATCGCGGATGAATACAGTTCTGGGGTTACATATGTTGACTTGTGGAGGAGGATGCAAGGTGAGGGGCAACAGGGGAAGGGGACTCACCGCCAAAAGGACTGGGGCCAACAGGGCTGTGCGAGACAAACAAAGGCATTTGTTGAGGTGAGGACAAGGATGGTGATAGGGGAATCTGAAGGTTATAAGGGTATATGCAAAAGGCACAAGAATGCATGTTAGGCTATAGGCATTAGCAATGGCCACCTCCATGATCTCTACCTGATGGGCACCGAACACCAGAGTGGGCATCAATGAGATGTAATATCTGGACCCAGGGTCAGGAAGGATGGTTGAACATAAAATTCAATGAGGTAGCTCTCCTCATGCTGGAGGGGGTGGTAGGTTGATGGAAATGGGCTAGTGTAGTGGAAAATAAAGGGAACATGGTACTGGGTGGGTGATTGCAGCTGGAGACCAGGGGCAGGGTCTTGATGCTGATGATATGCACTCTGAGCTGCATTCCTGTCACCATTTTCTAGGTGACAAATGCATTTGGAAAGTAGCCAAGACAGCATCCAGGATGAGTGGACTCAGTGCCACTTTGAGAAAAGTGTGAGATCACTGTCTGCTGACCGCTAGGACATTTAAAGGGTAAATACATGAAGCATTTATTTACAGATTCCAATTACGTTTAATTTCCAATCATTTCTCCAACAACTTGAAACCGAAAGGTTTGAGCTCTTGGGAGAGACTAAATAGGCTGGGGCTGTTTTCTATAATGCACCAGAGGCTGAGGGGTGACCTTTCAGAGATTTATAAAATCATGAGGGGTATAGACAGGGTAAATAGACAAGGTCTTTTCCCTGTGGTGGGGGAATCTAGAACTAGAGGGCATAGTGAGAGGAGAAAGATATAAAAGGGACCTAAAGGGCAACCTTTGCACACAGAAGATTGTGCGTGTATGGAATGAGCTGCCAGAGGAAGCATGGAGGCTGGTACAATTACAACATTTAAAAGGCATCTGCATGAGTATATGAATCGGAAGGGTTTAGAGGGACATGGGCTAAATGCTGGCAAATTGGACAGATTAAAGGCGATTTGCACTCTGTCATTTGTCCTTGGCACTGGCAGCTCAATAATGTATAAGTTAGCAACAACGAAGAGGCAAAAGCTAGATTGTAGTGTACCATGGCATTCAAAACTTCCAAGGGTACAGTGGGAGAGGGGGAGATTGCTTCACCATGGGTTATATTACTGAATTCAAAGTGGAATTCCATTAACTCCACACCAGTTCTCTCTCTGTCTCATGAGAGGGCAATCTCGGGATTCTGGTGACTTTCACTTTTCATTCACCTATTTTAAACTACTTTTGAGATATCTTTGTGAACAAAGTTTTAATTGGAAAAGGAATGCTATAAGTAAGACTTTCAGCTGTAAAATGAATTAAGTCCAGCACAGGAGGGGGCAGCACCTTGTTGAAGGGTAGAGCAATGACAAGGGGTTTCTTGCTCTTTTTCAGTTTGTCTTTTGATCTTTCAATGCCATCAGTCTCTCGTTGCTGAGAGTCAATCAGTCAGTGTGGAAATGGAATCACTTGTGAAACTGGATCATGTGCTTCATTCCCTGAAGAACAAGAGTGACCCAGCTGTTTTCATGATTCCTGGTGTGAGGCTGAAAAGGAGCAGATCTGTCTGAACAGCTTGTCATGGTAACCGTTTGAAATGAGGAGCTCTCAATTGCTAATCCACAACCATAACTGCTAAGCTACTATTCCTGAGCTTGGATAAATGAGGAAGTTTCTCTGTGTAAAGTGAAGCCACTAAAATGCTATAGGTTATCTTACCACACATATGTACAGAGATTGGAATAGCAAGGGGGGATTCCAGACATCCTAGATATAAATTAGGGACTACCTAATTGGCCTAGACTCAGGATTGGGGAGTGTGACACAGTAGGAGTTCATAACCCAGAGTTTCAGAGGAACTGCAACTGCAGAAAGAAATACCCTGTCCTGCAGCCATTGGACAAAATGTGCAAGCCTAGTCACCTTTGGATGGTGGAAAGCAGATCATGGTTAATGAAATAGTTTGGTAAAGATCAGCAGTCCATTACAATAAGAGGATTGCAGTGGACTAATGGAGAATATTGTTGATAAGCTCAAAACTCTGCAAGAGAGGACACCTTTCATTAGCAGTAAAAAGTGAGGTCTGCAGATGCTGGAGATCAGAGCTGAAAATGTGTTGCTGGTTAAAGCACAGCAGGTCAGGCAGCATCCAAGGAACAGGAAATTCGACGTTTCGGGCAAAAGCCCTTCATCAGGAATCAGCCCTTTCATTAACAGACATGGAGTTGACATTTCCCCTCAGGCAATCAACCAGTGGGAATTGAAAGAGGCTCTGGTTCATTTGGAGGCCTGGGCTACATCAGAAACTGGATACCCCAGGGCTATAGTCCACAATTTCCCAAGACGTATCATTCCTGCTCTTCCAAGTTCCACAACAAAATACCTTTGAATTCCCGCTTGGCTGGAAGACCAGCTGTAATATGCATATATGGCCAATGTTTCACTTAGTTCTATCCTAAAACAGAAATCAGGATCTGGTGTACATGCCCTGTGGTTTCATAGAATTGCTAGTGTGGAACCAGACCATTCAGTCCATCAAGTCGATACTGATCCTCCAAAGAGAAGCCAATGCCCACCCCTCCTCCGCGAGGCCTGTGACTCGGTTTTTCCTATTGCTAATAGCACATCCCTGAGCACTATGGGGCAATTTTCAATGGCCAATTCACCTAATCCTAACATCTTTGGATGTGGGAGGAAATCAGAGCAAACCCACGCAGACATGGGGAAAATGTGCAAACTTCAAACAGTCACCCGAGGCTGGAATCGAACCCAGGTCCCTGGCGCTATGAGGCATCGATGCTAACCACATTATAGAACTTCAATGCGCAAGTTAGAAATCTGAAATAGGTTATTCATTTATCCAGCTGTCAGTCCCTTTAGTCTCATTGACAATGGTGTTGGGGTGATTGAGGCCTTACCATGCCATAGACTAGGCAGAATTGGGTACTGCAGATGCTGGAGACCAGAGTCAAGATTAGAGTGGTGCTGGAAAAGCACAGCAGGTCAGGCTGCATCCAAGGAGCAGGAAAATCGATGTTTGGGCAAAAGCCCTTCATCAGGAATGACCATGCTGTAGACTGTCTATTTGAAGTCTGAACATCTCTAATGATTGATTATAAATAGCTGAATAACAAAGGAAAATTGACAGGAATAGTAAACCTCACACACTTTCCTTCACAAAAAAAGGCAATTATAACCCGTTTGTCTTCCATGATCTTCCATCATTCCCCTGTAATTTGCCTTTCTAAAACTGTATATCCATGTCTTTTGTATCCAAAAATGCTGAGCTCAGACCTGAGGCTTCAGCTGTGGGATTGCTTAGCCCTGTCTACCACTTTGTACTTTGTTTGTTTGACATTCAAGTAGTCCTGTATTTTAGCCTCACCAGGTTGACACCTCATTGTTAAGTATATCTTTAGCTCCTCCTGGCATGTCCTCTCCATTGAAACAGTGTTCATCTGATGGCAATGGTAGAGTGAAGGACATGCAAGGCCATGAGGATATAGATTGTGCTGGAGTATGATTCATCAGGGAGAGGGAGAGTTACCTAGATGTTGTGTTTCAAGAGGCAATAGTAACCCTTAGACTAACTACTTCAAATTCAGTCAGTGGTCAGGAATGGAAGGAAGAGACTGCTAGTGATGCAGTTAGAGAGATCCAGGAGTTAGTACTGAAGATAACTCAGCTCTTGAGTTTGTCAAACAGGTTTGAGATTCTTGTCCCCTGTGTGGATGAGAGTGGGGTCTGTAGGGAAGATGAGCAAACTGACAATAGCACTATGCTACAGGGTGCCATTCAAGAGGGTGAGAAAAGAGAAATATAGTTATAATCAGCAGAAATATTATAGTCAGGGAAATAGACACTGTTTTCAGGCTAGGATCAAGAGTCCTGAAGGCTGTGTTGCCTGGTGCCTGTGTTCAGGATATCACATCTGGGCTGCAGAGGAACTGGGAGCAGGACAGGTAAAATCCAGTTGTCATGGTCCATGTAAGCCCCAGTGATCCTCATGTACTAAGAGGAAAGAGGTTCTGCTGAGGGAATATGAGCAGCTAGGGTCCTAAATTAGAAAGCAGAACCAAAAAAGTGGTAATTTCCAGATTATTACCTGAGCCACGGGTTAATTGGCACAGGGTCAACAAGATTGAAGAGATAAATGTGTAACTGAATGATTGGTGTGGGAGAAACGGTTTCAAATTCCTGGGACGTTGGTATCAGTCCCGGGGAAGGAGGGAGCAGTGCTGATGGCATGGGCTCCACCTGAATCAGGCTAGGACCAGAGACCTGGTCAATCAGATAACTAGGACTGTAGATAGGGCTTTAAACTGGATAGTGTTGCAGAGGTGGGGTGTCTTCAGTTGCATGGAAAGTAATGAAAAAAATTAAAGGATCAGACAGCGCAGGAGAGATTATTAAAGTTTCCAGAACAAGTAACTCCATCAACAAACACATCGACCTGGACCCAATATACCAACCACTACAGCGGACAGCTGAAACTGACACCCGGAAGCGGCAAGGACAGACCACTATAAATACTGGAAGAAACATCAAAGAAGCGCTTCGCAGGAGGCTCCAAAGCACTGATGATGTCGCCTAGCCAGGGAACGAAACGTTTGCAATAAAAACTTCCAGCTCGGCGAACAGAACCACAACAACGAGCACCCGAGCTACAAATCTTCGCACAAGCTTTGAACAAGTAACACTACAGACGGTATGGAAAGGGTCAGGAATCTAACTTTAGGCATAGTTGATAAGGAGGTCAGTCAACTTAAGGCTGAGGATGTTGTACTTAAATACACGGAGTATAGGAAGCAAGGGAAATGAGTTTGTAGCACAGATCGAAATTAGGTATGACGTGAGGATCATAGAGAGGTGGCTGCAAGGGAATCAGGTCTGGAAATGAAAGATGCAAGGATACATATCCTATTTAAAGATAGGTATTAGGCGGGGAGGGGGGGGGAGATCCCTTGTTTGGAAGAAATTAAATTAAATCAATAACAAGAAGTAACATAGGGTGGATTGAGTTGAGGAACCTTGATAATAAAAAATATCCTAATTGGAGTCATGTACAGACCTTCCAGCAGGAGGCAGGATGTGGGGCAGGAAATAAATCTGGAAATAGTGCCTTTCTTATGTGCCTTTTTTATTACAATAATCATTGGGGCACTGGGAAAATCCGATTGGTCATGGATCCCAAGAAAAATTATTTATGCAATGTCTACTGAAATAACTGCGTTGTGGCTGGTATCCTTTTGCCCTTTATTTACACATTGAGAGTCCTTGACGCTGACCCAGCTCCCTCAGAGCCTACTCTCTGAGTCAACAGGATATTTGACACTACTGTTTATATCTGTCAGCCAGGGCTCCCTGATTGGACCAGGTTAAAAGCCCCATTCAGGGAACTCATAATCTGAGAGGTCTACTACCTCACTACAATTACTACATCGATTAGATTTTTTTTGGAGCAACTTGTGGTAAAGTCTACTATGGAACAGGCAATTCTGGATTCGAGTGATGTGTAATGAGACAGACTTGGTTAAGGAGGCGGAGGTGAAGGAACCCCTCAGGGGCACTGACCATAATACAATAGAATTCATGTGCAGTTTGAGAGGGAGAAGCTGGAATCAGACGTAACGTTATTACAATTGAGTAAAGGGAACGACAAAGACATGAGGGAAGAGCTGGCCAGAGTTGATTGGAAGGGGAGCCTAGTAGGGAAAGTGGTGCAGCACCAATAGCAGGGGTTTCTGGGGGTGATTCAGGGGGCATAGCAGAAAATCATCCCAAGGAAGCTGAAGCATACTGAGAGGAGGATGAGACAACCATGGCTGATGAGAGAAGTCAGGGATGGCATGAAAGCAAAAGAAAGAGTATACAATGTGCTAGTGGGAATCAGAGAATTGATTTAAAAACCAGCAGATGACTAAAAAAGTAGGAAAGTGGAGAGAAGATGAAAGATGAGGGTTAAGTTAGCTTGTAATATTAAAGAAGATTGCAAGAGTTTTTTTTGATATATAAAAGGCAAGCGAGAGGCAGGAGTAGACACTGGACTTCTGGAAAATGAGACTGTGGAAATAGTAACGGGTAACAAAAAAATGGCAGAGAAACTTTGCATCAGTTTCCACAGTGGAAGACACCAGCAGCACACCAGAAGTTCAAAAGAGTCAGAGGAGAGAGGCGAGTGCAGTGGCCATCATGAAGGAGAAAGTGAGAGGTCTGAAGGTGGGAAAATCACCTGGACCAGATAGACTACACCCCGGGCTCTGGAGGAGATAACTGAGGAGATTGTGGAGGGAATGATGGTGATCTATCAGGAATCACCTGTCGAGGAGAGCATGAGAGGAATGGGAAATGGCTAATGTAGCACCCCTGTTTAAGAAGGAAGGGTGGCAGAAGACAGGAAATTATAGGCCGGTTAGCCTGATCTCAGTCATTGGAAAGATTTCAGAGTCTATTATTAAGGATGAGATGGCAGAGTATAAGTCCATAAGACATAGGAGCAGAAGTTAGGCCATTCAGCCCAGCTCATTCAGTACATGGTAAAATAGACAGAGTCAGCATGGCTTCATCAAGGGGAGGTCATGTCTCACAAATCTATTGTAGGTCCTTGCGGAAGTAGCAAGCACATTAGACAAAGAGGATCCAATGGATGTGATCAATTTGGATTTCCAGAAGACCTTTGACAAGGTGCTGCACAGGAGTCTAAATAAGATAAGAGCCCATAGTCTTAGGGGCAAGTGACTGGCAGAGATAGAAGATTGGCTGACTGGCAGAAGGCAGAGTGGGGATAAAGGGGTCTTTTTCAGGATGGCGACCACAAGGGGGTCAGAGTTGGAACCACAGCTATTCATGTTATACATGAACAATCTGGAAGAAGGAACTGCGGGCATTGTTGCTTAGTTTGGAGATGGCACAAAGATAGGTGGAGGAATAGATGGAGTTGAGGAACCAGGGAGGCTGCAGAAGGACTTGGGCAGGCTGGAAGAGCAGATAAAGAAGTGACAGATGGAATACAATGTGGGAAAATGTGAGGTTTTGCACTTTAGTAGGAAGAATAGAGGTGTAGACTATCTTCTAAATGGGGAAATGCTTCAGAAATCTGAAGCAAAAAGGGACTTGGAAGTCCTAGTTCAGGATTATCTTAAGTTTAGCATACAGGTTCAGTTAGCAGAAAGGAAAGCAAATACAAGGTTAGTGTTCATTTCAAAAGGGTTAGAATACAAGAGCAGATGTACAGCTGAGGCTGTGGAAGACTTTGGTAAGACCATATTTGGAATATTGTGAGCAGTTTTGGGCCCTGTTCCTAAGAAAGAACATGCTGGCCATGGAGAAGGTCCAGAGGAGGTTTACCAGAATGATCCTGGGATGAAGGGCTTATCAAATGAGGAGCAGTTGAGGTCTCCAGGTCTGTACTCGATGGAGTTTAGAAGGATGAAGGGGGATCTGATTGAAACTTACAGAATACTGAGAGGCCTGGATAGAGTGGACATAGAGAAGAGGTTCCTACTAGTAGGAGAGACGAGGACCTGAGAGTGAAGGGACAATCGTTTAGAATTGAGACGTGGAGAAATTTCTTGAATCAGAGGGTAGTTAGTTTGTGGAATTCATTGCTGCAGAGGGCTGAGGAGACCAAGTCATTAAGTGTATTTAAGAAATAGATAGGTTTTTGATTAGTAAGGTGGTCAAGGGTTAAAGGGTAAAGTCAGGAAAATGGGTTTAAGAAACATGTCAGCTGTAATCAAACAGTGGAGCAGACTTGATGAGCTGAATGGACTAATTCTGCTCCTGTATCTTATGGTCTAATTCTGCTGCTGATGGCCCACAGTACCTCATAGATGTCCAGTCATGGGCTGCTAGATTTGTTGTGAATCTGTCCAATTTTGCAGTGGCAGGCTACACAACACCTTGGGAGGTTGCTGTGTGCCCCTGTGTGAACACTAAACTTTGATTCTTCTGTGAAGTTTTATTGATGAGTATGAGACCAAGCCGTGTCGTAATATTGGAAGGGAATTACGTAACTGGTTGGTGAGAAAATCAAGTGAGGAATGTGAGCAATGAACATAATTGTGGTTTTGAATAATGGCTTGCCTTTTCTGATTCTGTGCATTCCTGTCAGTCTCTGCAGCTCCCTGTCCTTGTCCAATAGGAGCAAAAGACTGGCCTCACACTTCAATGTGGGAAAGCAGTAGCTGTATCTATAACACAAACAGGCTCCATTTCCCTACCCTGCTGAGCTTTCGTTTATTGTGTGAGGTTTCATGCAGCGTTGTCAGGGAATGTTTCTATTTGGAAACAATGAGAGGAAAACCAGCATCATATCTGCTTGCAGCCCAAGAAGGAGAATCCCTGCCTGAACTCTTCATTTGAACAGGCCACTTGTTTGAAAAATTGCTGAAAAGTAATTTTTTCAGGAAAATCTTCATATACATATATATATATATATTAGACAATGTTGACACAGCAAAATGTAATGAAGAACGTACCATCTGTCATGCTTGTAAAAAGCTCATAGTGTATCAGGAATGTATTAACCATTTTCAAAGAATGTATCCTGTTTAATCTCTCAAATCCTTTCTCAATGCGTAATAATCCTGTATGACCAGCACCGAATCAGCCTGGAACATAAGGGGCTCTCATTTTGCCTGAGATATAGAAATGCATTTGTGTTATATCCATGGAATTACAGTGACGTGCTTTACACAAGTGGTGTTTCATTTTTCTCAGAATAAAACTACACATAATTATCCAACTGCGGTCTCACTAATGCTTCACATATGCATGATAATCTTGGTTTAATATTCTATACCTTGCCCAATTTCCACGCATTTTATTTTTATGACCTTGTCCACTGAATGCTATTTTCAAGATCGATCTGCTTGAGTTCCCAAATCCTCCTGTTGTTCCACACTTTGGAAGCATCTCACATTCAAACATATTGCCTTAATTTTTGAGAGGTACCATCTTATGAATTTCATTTTGCAACATCCTGTGGTCCTCAATATTATTTACTATGTCATTTATTTTAGCATCATCTGCAAATATGGACACTGTACCATTTTATGCTACACCTTTACATTAAGTTTTCATATGAGGCAATGGGGTATGGGCATCATTAACAAGGCTAATATTTATTGCCCATCTCTGATTAACACTTGAAGAGGTTAGGTTGAACCACTAATTTGAATCTTTTCACATCTTGGAGTAAGGGACATTCACAGTGCTGACAGAAAGGAAATTCCACATTTTTGACCAGCAACACTGAAGGAATAAGAATATATTTCCAAGAATATATTTCACAAGGGTTTAAACTAGTTTGGCAGGGTGATGGGAACTGGAGCTACAGATGAGAGGATGGGGTAACTGGTGAACAGGCTGATACAGCGTGCAGAGAGTCTGTGAGGAAAGATAGACAGTTGATATGGTAATGTTGCAGTCAGTGTGATGGATTGAAGTGTCTATTTTAACGCAAGAAGTGTCAGGAATAAGGGTGATGAACTTGGAGTATGGATCAAAACTTGGAGCTGCGATGTTGTGGCCATTACAGAGACTTGGATATCACAAGGGCAGGAACGGTTATTGGATATTCCAGGGTTTAGATGTTTCAAAAGGAATAGAGGGGGAGGTAAAAGAGGTAGGGAAGTCGCATTGCTAATCAGAGATGGTATCACAATTGCAAAAAGTTCATCGAGGAGGATTTGTCTACTAGATCATTATTGGTGGAAGTCAGAAACAGGAAAAGAGCAGTCACTTTGTTAGGGGTTTTCTATCGACCCCCAATAGCATCAGAAACATGGAGGTGCAGATTTTTAAAAAGTGCAGAAGTAACAGGGTTGTTATCATGGGTGACTTCAACTTCCCTAATATTGATTGGAGCCTACTTGGTTCAAATAGTTTGGATGGAGCAGGCTTTGTTCGGTGTGTCCAGGGAGGATTCCTGACTCAATATGTAGATTGTCTGACTAGAGGGGAGGCCATATTGGATTTGGTGCTTAGCAACAAATGAGGTCAGGTGTCAGATCTCTCAGTGAGAGAGCATTTCGATGATAGTGATCACAACTTCCTATTCTTTTCTATCTCTCTCCATGAGTATAGTAGCAGACGGTGAAGGAGAGTATTTAACTGGAGGAGGGGGAACTACAATGCTATTTGGCAGGAACCATGGAGCATAAATTTGGAACGAGTATTCTCAGAGAAATGCACAACAGAAATGTGGAGGTTGTTTAGGGAGCACTTGCTGATAGTGCTGAATAGGTTTGTCCCACTGTGACAAGGGAGGGATGGTAGGACGAAGGAGCCTTGGACGACAAGAGATGTGGAACATCTAGTCAAGAGGAAGATGGAAGCTTACTTGAGGAAGCAAGGACCAGACCATACTCTAGAAGGTTACAAGGTAGACAGATAGGAACCGAAGAATGGACTTAGAAGAGCAAGAAGGGAGCATGGTGGGGACGATTAAGGAAAACCCTAAGGCATTCTACACTTATATGAGAAACAAGAGGATGACCAGAATGAGGGTAGGGCTGAGCAGGGATAGTGTAGGGAAGTTGCCTGGAGTTGGAGAAGGTAAGGAAGGCTTTTACTGAATACTTTGCTTCAGTATTCACAAGTGACAATGACCTTGGCGTTTGTGAGGACAGCATGAAACAGGCTGATATATTCAAACAGGTTGATGTTAAGAAGGAGGATGTGCTGGAAATTTTGAAAAGCATGAGGATAGATAAGTCCCCTGGTCCAGATGGGATATAGCCGAGGTTAGTAGAGGAAGAGAGGGAAGAGATTGCTGTGCCTTTGGCAATGATCTTTGCGTCCTTACTGTCCACTGGAGTAATTCCAAATGATTGGAGGATGGCAAATGTTATTCCCTTGTTCAAGAAAGGGAATAGGGATAATCCTGGGAATTACAGTCCAGTCAGTCTTAATCTGTGGTGGGCAACATATTGAAGAGGATTCGGAGACAGGATTCATGATTATTTAGAAAAGCATAGTTTGATTAGAGATAATCAGCATGGCTTTGTGAGAGGTAGGTCATGCCTCACAAACCTTATTGAATCTTTGAGGATGTGCCAAAATACATTGATGAAGGTAGAGCAGTGGATGTCATGTACCTGAATTTTAGCAAAGTATTTGATAAGGTTTCCCACAATGGGCTCATTCAGAAAGCCATCCTGATAAATAGCTTATATTCGAAATGTTGACTCTCCTGCTCCTCAGATGCTGCCTGACTGGCTGGGCTTTTCCAGAACCACACTCTTCAACTCATTCAGAAAGTAAGGAGGCATGGGACACAGGAAGATTTGGAAGTCTGGATTCAGAATTGGCTAGCCCATACAAGACAGAGGTTGGTAATTAATAGAAAGTATTCAGCCTGGAGCACAGTGACCAGTGATGTTCCATAGGGATCTGTTCTGGGACATTTCCTCTTTGTGATTTTTGAATAAGTTATTTGGATGAGCAAATGGAAGGGTGGGTTAGTAAGTTAGTTGATGACACATGGGTTGGTGGAGTTGTGGATAGTGTGGAGGGCTGGTGTAGGTTGCAATGGGACATTGACAGGATGCAGAGCTGGGCTGAGAAGTGGCAAATGGAGTTCAGCCTGGAAGTGATTCACTTTGGAAGGTCGAATTTGAATGCAGATTACAGGGTTAAAGGCAGGATTCTTGGCAGTGTGGAGGAACAGAGGGATCTTGCGGTCGACATCCATAGATCCCTCAAAGTTGCCACCCAAGTTGATGGAGCTATTAAGAAGGCATATGGTGTGTTGGCTTTCATTAGCAAGGGGATTGAGTTTAAAAGCCGTGAGGTTATACTGCAGCTCTATAAAGCACATTGGAATATGGTGTTCAGTTCTGGTTGCCTCATTATAGGAAGGATGTGGAAGCTTTAGAAAGGGTGCAGAGGAGATTTACCATGATACTGCCTGGACTGGAGCGCATGTCTTCTGAAGAAAGGTTGAGGAATTTAGGGCTTTTCTCATGGGGTGAAGAAGGATGAGAGGTGACTTGATAGAGGTTTACAAGATGTTGAGAGGCATACATGGAGTGAATAGCCAGAGATTTTTTTCCCATGGCAGAAATGTCTATCATGAGGGGCCATAATTTTAAAGTGATTGGAGGAAGGTTTAGGGGAAGTCAGAGATTGGTTCTTTATACAGAATGGAGGGCGTGTAGAATGCACTGCCAGCAGTGGTAGTAGAGTCAGATACATTAGGGACATTTAAGCAATTCTTCGACAGGCACATGGATGATAGTAAAATGTAGGGAATGTAGAGTATGTAGGTTAGTTTGATCTCAGAGTAGGATAAAAGATTGCCGCAACAATGAGGGCCGAAGGGCCTGTACTGTGCTGGACTATATGTTCTATGTTAAATCAGGATAGTATGTAGCTTGGAGAGGAACTTGCAAGTGGTGATGTTCCCATATATCTGCTGCCTTTGACCTTCTGGCATTTAGTAGTAATGATTGTAATGAAGTCAGCCAGGTAGGCCTCATAGAATATGGGCTCTCGGATTGGGGCATTAATCTGGTCCAATTGGGAAAGCCCTGGCTGGCAGATATAAACAGGAGATTCAGTGTCTCCTTAGTTTAAGGGACTGACTCTATGCTGGCTGGTGTTACAGTCAGTATGTTACTGTTAGTTTCTGCTTCCCTTTTTTCTGGAAGGGGAAACCTGATTCCTGAACTGGCTGAACTATTTAGCCAGTTTGTTAACTGGTATTCCTTTTAGTGAGGGCTGATTGTTAAACTCCTGATGCACACAATGTGTTTCAGGTGTGACTCTATTCTCATTAGGGGATTGTTGTTTCACTGGCTGGTTACAGCCTGTGTGTTACTCTTTTTTATCTTCCTACTTTTTTGAGAAAAGGACAATGTTACTTTTATGGTAGGGCTTAGCCCTTGGACTCTAGTTTTCTTTGTTTTTTGTATGTGTCTTCACTTTTTATTGCTGATTGGACTGAGCCCTTGTGGAAGACAGACATTTGACCAGAAGAGCTGATCCTGTGGGGAGGCCTAGCCCTGGGACTGGGCCTCTGAAGATTGAACACCTGTGTGTGTGTGTGCTGGGAGGTGAGCAGTTGCTGTATCCTGGAATTTGGGAGAAGACCTTTTCCCTCTGGAGTGGACCAAACTGCTGTGAGTTAACTGCACCTGTACAATGTACTGTTCCTGTGAGTGGGCTGGGTTAGGACTCTGGAGACTAAACAACTGTGTGCTGTGGGGTGTGCATTTGCTGCCTTCAGGAGTGGACTCTGCCCTTGGTTGCGGACTCTGTTTTTAGTAATGGACTCGGCAGGTTGGAGTGGACTCTATTTCTGACCACGCACATCGTATACTGGAGTGGACTCTTCCTGGCGATGGATTTTATCTTGAAGACTCTTATGTATGAATTTGGACTGTGTACCAGAAAGGATTTTTTTTTTATATTGTGGTGTTTCCTGCACTGTCGTGTGTCCCTGGGTCTGGCAGGCCTTTCCATGAGTTGGGAGGCTCATGCGTCACCCTGAAAGCTGTCCCCCTGAGAGCTGGAAGCTAGGTAGGCCATCCTGTGAACCTGAAGGTTGGTAGGCTGTCCTGAAAGCCAGAGAGTGGGTAGGCCAGCCTGATGCCAGTCACCCCAAGAGCCAGATGGTGAGTAGACTGTTCTGAGCGCTGTTGTCCCGATAAGGGGTAATCAGAATGGGCTGCCCTAGAGGTGGTCGAAAGGTGTGCCAGGATAGCCCACTGGTCGGAGGTGCAACGGGGTAGGTGAAAGCCCAGCGGTACGTAGGGGCAGACCGAGAGCCAGAAGGTGGGTAGCTGTCCTCAGCGCTGTCACCCCAGGCAGGTACTGGAGTGGGTTGCCCCAGAGGTGGTTGAAAGGTGATGAGGGTGGTTAGTGTAGGTGGGTAGGCCGTCCAAACAGCTGTCACCCTGGGCGGGTACCGGGGTGGGCTGTCCTAGAGGTGGTCGAAAGGTGTGTGAGGGCGGACCGCGAACTGGAAGGGGCACGGGGTGGACTGAGAACTGGAGGTGGGTAGGGCTGGCTGCCTTAGTGGTCAGAAGGTGGGAGGGGTGGGGTCTTGCTGGGTCTGTATTGTCTGCACTTCTGTATGTAACTGTATTGTTTAATGTACAAATGTCACTGTCTTGTTAAATGTGGAACTGGGATTTGAGGGTTGTCCTCCTCTCCCTGTAAAATGGTCAAACGGTAGGGTTTGGGGCTAGCTTTGCTGCTCCTCTCCCTTGTAAAATTGCTGTCTCTTGTACAGCTGTAAATGTTTTCTTGTGAACTGGACTGTTTTGTAATTTGTTTAATAAAATAAAAAAACCAGGAAAAAAAATATATAAACAGGAGATTCAGTGCCTCCTTAGTTTAGGGGACTGGCTTTGTGTTGGCTGGTACTACAGTCAGTATGTTACTGTTAGTTTCTGCTTCTCTTTTCTGGAGGGGGAGAAACCTGATTACTGAACTGGCTAAATAATTTAGCCAGTTTGTTAACTGGCATTCTTTTTAGTGAGGGCTGATTATGTACATCAGGAGTTTAACAATGTGTTTCAGGTGTAACTCTATTCTCATTAGGGGATTGTTGTTTCACTAGCTGGTTACAGCCTGTGTTACTCTGTCCTTTTCTCAAAAAAAAATGTTAATTTTATGGTAGGGCTTAGCCCTTGGACTCTAGTTTTCTTTGTTTTTTGTATGTGTCTTCACTTTTTATTGGTGATTGGACTGAGCCCTTGTGGAAGACATCCATTCTACCAGAGGAGCTGATCCTGTGGGGAGGCCTAGCCCTGGGACTGGGCCTCTGAAGATTGAACACCTGTGCGTGCGCTGGGAGGTGAGCAGTTGCTGTATCCTGGAGTTTGGGAGAAGACCTTTTCCCTCGAGTGGACCAAACCCCTGTGAGTTAACTGCACCTGTATTATGTACTGTTCCTGTGAGTGGGCCTGGTTTTCCAAGACTGGGCCAGGACTCTATGGAGACTGAACAACTGTGTGCTGTGGGGTGTGCATTCGCTGCCTTCAGGAGTGGACTCTGTTTCTAGCAATGGACTCTGCAGTTTGGAGCGGACTCTATTTCCGACCACGCACATCGTATACTGGAGTGGACTCTTCCTGGCAACGGACTCTATATCCTGAAGACTCGATGTATAGATTTGGACTGTGTACCAGAAAGGGCTCTGTTTATTTTTGTGTGGTAACTAACTATATTGTGGTGTTGCACTGTCTTGTGTCTGTGAGTCTGGCAGGCTGTGTTGAGAGCTGGGAGGCTCATGCGTTGCCCTGAAAGCTGTCACCCCAAGAGCTGGGAGGTGGGTAGGCCATCCTGTGATCCTGAAGGTTGATAGGCTTTCCTGAAAGCCAGAGGGTGGGTAGGCCAGCCTGATGCCAGTCACCCTGAGAGCCAGATGGTGAGTGGGCTGTTCTGAGCGCTGTCGTCCTGATAAGGGGTAATCGGGATGGGCTGTCTTAGAGGTGGTCAAAAGGTGTGCTAGGATAGCCCACTGGTGTCAGGGTGGACTGAGAACCAGAAGGTGGGTAGGGGTGGGCTGCCTTAGCGTGGTCAGAAGGTGGGAGGGATAGAGGCTTGCTAGGTCTGTATTGTCTGCACTTCTGTATGAAACAATACTGTTACAATGTACAAATGTCATTGTCACTGTCTTGTCATATGTGGAACTAGGATTTGAGGTTTGTCCTCATCTCCCTGTCAAACGGTAGGGTTTGGGGCCTACCTTTGCTGCTCCTCTCCCTTGTAAAATTGCTGTCTCTTGTACAGCTGTAAATGTTTGTTTTGTAAACTGTTTTGTAACTTAATAATAAAAATAAACAGGAGATTCAGAGTCTCCTTAGTTTAGGGGACTGACTTTGTGTTGGCTGGTACTAGAGTCAGTATGTTATTGTTGGTGTCTGCTTCCCTTTTTTGGGGAGGGGGTTAACCTGATTCCTGAGATTCCTGAACTAGCTGAATTATTTAGCCAGTTTGTTAACTGGAATTCCTTTAATGAGGACTGATTGTTAAACTCCTGATGCATATAATGTGTTTTAGGTGTAACTCTGTTTTCATTTGGGGATTGTTGTTTCACTGGCTGGTTACAGCCTGTGTTACTTTTTTGAGAAAAGGACAATGTTAATTTTGTGGTAGGGCTTAGCCCTTGGACTTTTTCAAAAAACAAAGAAAACATTACTTTTTTTTGGTGTTTTGGACTGAACGCTTGTGGAAGACATACATTTTACTAGAGGAGCTGTTTCTGTGGGGAGGCCTAGCCCTGGGACTCAGCCTCCTGAAGATTGAACACCTGTGTGTGCTGGGAGGTGAACACTTGCTGTATCCTGAAGTTGAAGAGAAGACCTTTCCTTTTGGGAGTGGACCAAACTCCTGAGAGTTAACTGCACCTATACAATGTACTGTTCCTGTGAGTGGGCCTGGTTTTCCAAGACTGGGCCAGGAGTCCATGAAGACAACACCCGTCGGGTGTGCATTTGCTGCCTTTGGGAGTGGACTCTGCAGTTTGGAGTGAACTCCATTTTGGACAATGAACCTCCAAACTGGAGTGGGTTCCATTTTCTGGGAATGTGTTCTATATTTTGGAGACTGTGAACTGTGTACCAGAAAGGACTGTGTTTTTAAGTTAATTAACTGTTGTTTTGTTTGGATCTATCACCTGCACTGTCTTGTGTCCCTGGGTCTAGCAGGTTTTACTGTGAGCTGGGAGGCTCCTACAGGTGGTCAGATGTCAGAGCAGCAGAGCCAGAAGGTGCATGGGGACAGGTTGAGATCTGGCAGGTGTGGGCTACCCTGCATGCTATGTCCCTGGGAAAGGGGACAGGTTGTCCTAGAGGTGGCCAGATGGTGCATTAGGTGGGTGATACCATTGGGCTATGTCAGGGCAGTATGAGAGCCAGAAGGTGGGTAGCCATCCTCAGCACTGTCACCCTGGGCAGATACTGGGGCAGGCTCTCCTAGAGGTTGGAAGGCATCAGGGTGGATAGAACTGGAAGGGGCATGGGGTGGGCAGACATGGAAGGTGTGTCGGGGTGGGCTGCCTTAGTGGCCAGAAAGTGGGAGGGATGGGGGCTTGCTGTGTCTGTATTGTCTGCACTTTCCAATGTAACAGGATTGTCTCATGTACAAATGTCATTGTCTTTTCATATTTGAAATGGGGGTATGGCGTTTGTCCTCATCTCCCTGTAAACTAGTTGAGGGGTGGGGTTTGGGGCCTGGCTTTGCTGCTGCTCTTCCTTGTAAAATTACTGTTGTGTATATAGCTGTAAGTGTTTTTAATTTTTTTTAACAATTACAAAAGTGTCAGATATCCATTCACTGAGAGCTGTCTGAGGGAGCTGGATCAGTGCTAAGGACTCTGTGTAAATAAAGTGTCAGTTGGTGACTAGATACCAGCCTCTGTGGAGCTATTTCAGTTGTGGTTACAGGTTTGGAATGTATACTGAACAACCCACTTCAACTTTTAGAAACAGTCCTGAGCTCCTGTTCTCTGCTTTTTCCCTTGAACCAGCTTTTGTTCCTGTTCTATATAACTTGGCTTAATCCACTTCAATCAACTTCATGTCAGCTTTTTTCTGTTGAGGTTTGTACCAGTGACTAGCATCACTTGGATCAACTTGTAAGATCCTTCAGAACAACTGCTATTCATTTTGTTACCTAACATTCTTACTCTATGCTAATGTGAGAAAATAGAACCTGCTGAAAACTCAGCAAGTCTAGCAGCAGCTGTGGAGAGAAATCGGAGTTAATGGTCTGAGTAAATGATCCTTCTTCATTAATATAATCCTGCAATAAAATCCCTATGCAAAACTAGAGAATATGTAAAATAAAACAAAGAACTGTGGATGCTGAAGATCCAAAATAAAATAAAAATTGCTGGAGAAATTAAAGAGCATGTACTTAGCTGGAGTATTGGGAAGAGAAGCACATAGTTGCTTATGGTGTGGTAGTGTTTTAGAATTATGAACTGTTGCTGTTTTAATAACTTTCAATCCAATTAATTAAGCAGGTGTATAACTGTACAGCATGATATGTAAAGTACATTTGTGAAATGCTTAATTCTTTGCATTTTACAGTTCATAAGTATAAGATGTTCCTTTTCATCTCCCATTTATTTGAGAGATTGAATTGGTTTTTGATGTTGGTCAGGTAAATTTGGTCCCCAGGCTCTTTGCCTCACATTTCCCTCATGACCCAAACCTGACTACACTTCAATTCTTCCACTGACAGTTAAACAACATGTTAGATTTGTCAGAGGCTACTGCCACAAGCCATCATGTAAACACTGCTCCAGAAATCACTAGGAAAGTCACAACGTTAGACTATTGCATCTTTGTATCTGTTTTTGTTAGAATATTGCATTCACATAATACTATTGTTGACTCAATAAACGATTCAGTGAACAGTCTAGTCAGGGATACATCATGAGTTCAGATTCTCTGAATTATTGAGCGATTTGCGCCTCTCCATTATAAGCCTTGCCACAGTCAATAAATCATCTTACTGTAAGACTCCACTTTGAACTTAATAGCAATCATGAAATTATTGAATTTACATCGTTACCAAGAATTGTTTGAACTGTGGCTACTTGGAATGGTTGATTCATGTCCTGGAAAAGCCTGGTAATGATGTTTTTAAATATTATACCTTGGGAACTCAGAAGGGGATCAATGATGTGTGAAGTGTCAGTTTGGCATGTTGTAAATTGTTCCCAGAGGTTTTTAATTGTCTCAATTGATTTTTTTTGTTTCAGCCAGTTTTTCTAAGTACACTGTACCCAGTGTCCAAAACAAAGCCCAATTATCAGGAAGCAAAGTTATTTGGAAACATAGATCATGCAATAGTTTTATTCACTAAATATCTCTTTACATCTCTCTCTCAATCCAGTCCCTTTCTTCTTTTTTGAACACTGAAGGCACATCTACAACAATGTGCATTACTACCACTGTGTTCAGTGGCATTGATTCAGAATATCAACAAGAGAGTTGTAGCCAGCCACAAACTGTAACCTCATGGGTCTGTTCACCATATCTCCTAACATTGCCATCCTGCCATGGCTCAAGGTGAGCTCAGTGAGGGGGCAGAAGGACACACCAGGCTCTGTATCTGGCATGCCTAAAGCTGAAATGTCAAATTGGTAACACAGCATCTGGGATTGCATGCAGACAGTAGACAAAATCCACAACCAAATCAAAGCTCTACAGTCTTACTACCTCCAATCACAAATACTGGTAAACAATTCAGTAGTTCGGTGGCAGATTAATGCAAGAGATCAAGCTGGAGCATTTGCAACACTGCACCCAGAAGAATCGAGTAGATGATTCATCTCAACTTGCTTCAGCGGTCCCTAACATTTGTATGTGCCAATGGCTGAGCAACCTATGGGCCCTGACAGCTTACAGTGATAGTACTGAAGAGGACTCAAACTGAAGGTCAATGGCAAACGTAATAGCAATATTAAAGGTAGCATTTTTACACACCAAGTGAGTAGAATTTGTTTCAGAATATGTTAGGGGCAGGATCACTTCAGATTTTCAGAAGAGAATTGGATCATTATCTGAAAGGGAAGATTGAGGACCAGCTCAGATAGGTCAACTGGCCATCTTCCATGCTGTAAACATATGGCTCTCTGAATTTGAATGCAATATCAACAATATTCCAGAGCTGATAGATTTCAGGTCCTGTTCTTTAATTTAGCTCCTGGTCCCCGGTAGTATACATACATTATTTCTCTTCTATGTTGTCATTCCCAACACGTGTCAGAATGATCAAATCTTCCTCCTCCCTCTCAAATATCATTTTACTTGGTTTGTGATGTTCTTCACTGTGGCCCCAGATAGAGAACAAATCATGTAAGGCTTACGATCCTGCTTACAAAGGATATGCTATGGATCTGACTAACTATTGAATTCCCTAACACATTGCATAGAACATTACAACGCAGTACAGGCCCTTCAGCCTTTGATGTTGCACTGACCTGCGAAACTAATCTAAAGCCCACCTAACCTACACTATTCCATTATCATTCATATACTTATCCAATGACCATTTAAATGCTCTTAAAGTTGGCAAGTCTACTGTTGTTGCAGGCAGTGCGTTCTACGCCCTACTACTCTCTGAGTAAAGAAATTACCTCCGACATCTGTCCTATATTTATCACCCCTCAACTTAAAGCTGTGTCCCCTCATCCAAGGAAAAAACACTCTCACTGTCCACCCTATCTAACCCTCTGATCATCTTGTATATCTTTTGGAAGTCAACTCTTAACCTTCTTCTCTCGAACAAAAACAGACTCAAGTCCCTCAGCCTTTCCTCATAAGACCTTCCCTCCGTACCAGGCAACATCCTAGTAAATTTCCTCTGAACCCTTTCCAACGCTTCCACTACCTTCCAGTAATTCAGCAACCAGAACTGCATGCATTTTTCCAAGTGCAGCATCACCAGAGCTGCAACATGACCTCCTGGCTCCAAAATCCAATCCCTCTACCAATAAAAGCTAACACACCGTACGCCGCCTTAGTAACCCTATCAACCTGGGTGGCAACTTTCAAGCATGTATGTATATGGACACTGAGATCTCTCTGCTCATCTGCACTACCAAAAATTTAACCATTAGCCCAGTACTCTATATTCCTGTTACTCCTTCCAAAATGAATCACCTCACACTTTTCCACAGTAAACTCCATTTGCTACCTCTCAACCCAGCTCTGCAGCTTATCTATGGCCCTCTGTAACCTGCAACATGCATCCGCACTGTCCACAACTCTACTGACCTTAGTGTCATCTGAAAATTTACTAACCCATCCATTTACACCCTCATTCAGGTCATTACTAAAAATTACCAACAGCAGTGGTCCCAAAACAGATCCTTGTGGTGCACCACTAGTAACTGAATTCCAGGATGAACATTTCCCATCAACCATCACCCTCTGTCTTCTTACAATTAGCTAATTTCTGATCTAAACTGCTAAATCACCCTCAATCCCGTTCCTCGATATTTTCTGCAATAGCCTACCATAGGGAATGCCTTACTGAAATCCATATACACCACATCAACTGCTTTACCCTTGTCTACCTGTTCGATCACTTTCCCAAAGAATTACACTTACCTTGCTTCCACTTCAGCCTCCTCTTCTGGTCATTATTCTTAGTGCCCTTCCAACATCCTTCTTAAAGGGAGGAGGTCCATCATAATTGCTGAATAGTTTCAGTTTCTGTGGCTGCCCTGTCTCTGAGTTCTCATACTGCAGATTATTGGTCACGGCAGCTCCATTCTGAACCTGCATCTTTCTAATGGGGGAGACTAAAGCTGTCCAGAAATTGCTCACCCTTCACCTTGCATTCTCGATCAAAGATTCTGAACTGGAGATATTTGAGATGGTGACATCAGCTACAGAGTGTTAGCTGAGGACAACCTCACGGTCCTAAACTTATCACACACTGCCGTCTAACCACAAAATCTGCTGTGCTACATCTTAGTCTAGATTATTTATAATATGTCTGTTTAAGTTCTAGTTTGTTATTTTTTACTCTGCATTAACTTGCATTAACCACTGAATGATAATTAAAATACCAATTGTCTGAAGCTCACTGGAACCACTGTAAGTGCTAAAGATACCTCCTCTTCCCCGTTCGGAATTCCCATTCTCACCAAGTTCATAACTTTTGTACTGCTCGCTTTACACACAAATCCTGCGGGTTAACAGTTTTTGCTCGTTCTTAATTCAATATAAAAGTTACAAAAAAATAAAATCAGAGGATTTTATTTTGAGTTTCAGTTTCTGAATTTGGTCTGAAGAGACTAGTAGCAGCATTGGAATTAATTGTAGATTCCACACTCCCATCAGCAGCCAGAATACAACTAGGTAAAAGCAATGACTGCAGATGCTGGAAACCAGATTCTGGATTAGTGGTGCTGGAAGAGCACAGCAGTTCAGGCAGCATCCAAGGAGCAGTAAAATCGACGTTTCGGACAAAAGCCCTTCATTCCTGATGAAGGACTTTTGCCCGAAATGTCGATTCTATTGCTCCTCAGATGCTGCCTGAACTACTGTGCTCTTCCAGCACCACTAATCCAGAGTCAGAATACAATGCTGCATTTCCAGCACATTTGAAGTGCTGAACAGATGGGTGATAATCGGCATTTCCCAAGGGCAGGCTCTTCCTACCCACAAATGGAACCTAATGCACTGAATCGGAGACTTGTTGGATATATTTCGAAAAATTAAATTGCATAGTCTTCGGCCCAGTCAGGCTTTTTTAAAAAAAATCAAACGAATGACATGTTGATAGAAAATGAGAAAAAATCATTTTTGATGACTTCATTTTTTTTATTCTCAGTTTGCTTGCAGCAGTGGAGGGAAAATTATTCTTTAATTTCTGAAGAGTCCATGATAATTCTAACAAGATTTTCATTCAAATATTGCATTCAGAAACGTTACATGGATGTGCGAAGCAATGTGTTACTTATAGCACACACATAAACTTAGATCCCTGGAGGTCATTGCTTAAAAGAAAGAAACTCGATGCATGATGACGTTAAATTAATTCACATTGACTTAGAATTCCTTCTCATAAACTCTCTATTTCTGTTTCCTCTTTTAAGATGCTCCTTAAATCCTACCACATCATTATCTGTCATAACATCTCCTTACGTGGCTCATGTCAAACTTGTTTGAAGACGTGAAGTATGTCAGAATGTTTTATTGTGTTAAAGGTACTCTGTAAATGCAAGTTGGTGTTAGCACGGAGCAGATGTATTCAGCTGCCTTCTCTGAGCACCTAGTGAGTGGTTAATTAGATAAAGTACCATAGGAATTGGATAATTCCGGCAAGAAATAGATCTTTCTGCCATAGATTAAACTGCTGTCTCAATGACCATTTACTCCAGTGCTGTAGGCTAGTGATATTATTCCTTCCTCTGAGCCAGATAGAATCATAGAAATGATCTGAATTCAAGGCCCAGCTGCCACAGAGGTGTACTACAACATCTCCAAATTAAAAACCTGACTGAGGTGTGACAAGTTCATCCCTCAGATATCCTGCCCCGGCCCTCGGTGGGAGGAGAATCTTAAGTTCTATCTAATTCCTCATGTTCTAACACACTCCATTCCAGTGATTGTGCAAAATGAGGGCTCCAAATGCAGACTCATTAAACTCTGGGCCGAATAAAGCTGTCAGTTAACAACCTGAGGATCCTAATTAAATACTAATCTGAACCATAAAGCCATGGCTTAAATAAAACCCGAGATAGAAGTTGCTTTGAATTTCCCATGGTCAACAATATTATTCTGTACTATTGTTGGTTCAATATGAAGGGTCCTGGAATGTGTGCGTGGGAAGGAATCCTTTTGCTGACCTTGGATCCCCGGCATGAAAAGTACTTTTAGCACTCTGCTCAGTGTTAACAATAACTTATATTTATGGAGTACCTTTAACACAATAGAGAGAAGGAGAAAAATGATTCTATGGACCCATTCACCAGAAACCCAAGCAAATTGTTTGCCATTATTGGCAGATGCTTAAATTTGGTGAAGCATTAAACAAGTGATTTCTTCATAGCTTGACATTTGATCCCCTGTTTGTTATTGGATTCTCCACCCAAAAGTCACGCTCCTGCATGGAGCGGGGACCAAGCAGATATCCACACAGGTGGAAGTGCAATCTCAGAAAAGCAACCCTTCTGCTTCAGTTCAAAAGAGGGGTCGCTGGACATGAAATATTAATTCTGCTTTCTCTCCACAGGTACTACAGGGCCTGCTGTGTTTCTCCAGTAATTTCTAGTTTTGTTTTTTTCAACATCACATTAGTGTCCCATTCTTGCTACTGCTGTAATAACATAAGGATACATAATTTCCCAAAGTGACAGAAGATGTCAAACAATGTAGCAGATTTCTTTTGTAGTTGAGTCACAATATCATTTTGAATTAATAGTTTTGAGCTTATTATTTTGAGAAATTGCAGTAGTTCTGAATTGTGTAATTGTGGTGTTGTTTCCAAGACACAGGATACCTATTGGAATATTAGATAGAAAAGCTTGCACACAGTGCCATAATTGATTTGTGCAGTCTATGAAAAGGACGACTGCTGTTTTTGTTCAGTGTAGGCAGTGTTTATATGCCACTAATGTTTTTCAGTGCATGACATGTTGTCATTCTCTGCCTGCAGGGGCTGGTGGTCAGGCTGCCTGAATGCCAGTCTCTCAATATTACCACTTCATTACCACATAGAAGCCCTTTCAGCTGCTGCATACTTCAGTTGAAATTCAGTCTTTTTGTTCTCTTGTTTGTTCTTTTAATCGCCTGAAATGTTCACAATCAAACAGTGTATGCCTCAGAGGTTGTTGAAATATGAAGCATGTTGCAGAATGTTTTCATCTTGCACTCATCAGGATAAACACAATAATGCGAAATTACAAATACTTGCAATAATTTATATGAGAGGTGTGATGATTGATTGGCAGGTTGACTCTCATTCAATAAAGCAAAGGAAAACTAAAGGCTTCCTTAGTAATTCAAACAAAAAAATGCAAGGCATATTATTATTTTCATTAGCAGAGCTGAAGACCTTGTTTATTTCACTTCTACTAAGTGTAAATGCAATGCAGTTGGCTGATTATCTTAAGTTGATTGCTAGGTATTTGTACACTCAGGATTATTCAGTAAGTGTTGCCTAAACTCAGAATTTCCATCTAACTGGAGATATTTTGTATCAGTTTTACAAGCGTGGGCTGGTTGATTTATTTTTGAGGACATTTCATCTTCGAAACATCACAGTTTAATGGCCAGCAAAAAGAATTGACTCTCTAAAATGACAAAATCATTTGGTATTATGTATAAAGGAATTAGACAGATTTTGTTTTGATATCGGGCTTTTGGAGACAACATCAGGCAAACACTTTAGTGAGCAGTATACTGGAAACATTGCTGTCAACATTAGCAGTGTTAGCAGACCAGAATTATTTCCCTTTAGTTATGTTTTTAAAGTAGAATTCCAGTTTGATGAGTTATATAATTGGCCTTTGCATCCTATCAAAAGGAATTCCATCACTTCTGTTGTTCCCTTCTCCAAATTCTTCTAGTTAGCAGAGGCAGGGACTATCTCCAGCTTTCAGTATTTCTGAACACACGACAAGCTGTCAAGGTGGAAATAAAATACACTGCTCTCTTCAGTCTCAGGCTTGCAGTTCAATGGGGTTTTATGCTTATTAATGGTAAGAGTAGAGCATTCTTATAGCTGGGGAGCACTTGCCTCGTGAATAAGTGTAACCAAAATGTTCAAGGTCAATCTCTTTCTTCTACAGATGTGTTATTGTGCCCTGTAAATATTCTTCTGCCTATTCCGACAACAGGAAAGAAAGATTTGTTTTGTGAGCCCGTCGAAAGATTCTGCAGTTTGATGGCATTATTAAACAAGATCAACTGATAAAAAATTTCCAAATCAGAATCTCTGAGTAACTTAACTTAATGCCAATCTCCCGCTTTTTGATCATAACACTGTGAAATGCTTCTATTTAAATAATCACCCCTCCTGAATGTCCCAATTGAACCTGAATCCACTACATTTCCAAGCAGCACATTCTAGACCCTAACTACTCATTGTGTGAAAAAGTTTATTTTTCACCTGTGAACAGGTGGAGCCCGCTGACTATGAGATCCTTCATTGGGGTTGTTAACCTGGGCCAACCAATATAAACAGGGGGTCGCATTGCCCTTTGACGTGAAGGGCACTGCTTGTCACTGGCCACCGGGTGTTTCCTTTCTTCCTGATGGTGGAAATTGAATAAAGATTCATGGACCTTGTGTCTCTCTGTGTCTCACACCTGCACACGCGCGCGCGCGCGCGCATACACACACACCATGGTTGCTGGGGAAAAAATAAGCACTACTGCAGTTAGGCTGTAGTGTGGGGGTTTATTTTAAAAAAGAAGAAAAGAAAGAGAAAAATAAATAAATAGGAGTGTCTCACATAGCAAAAAAAAAGAAAAAAAATATATAAACAGGGGGTCAGCTGGTGATGTGGCCAAATGATCTAAAGTGCTGGATTAATATTCCAGCCTCGAAGGAGGTGTAGATTTGAATCTCACCACTGCCATTTGTGCCTGTTACAGTGCAGTGTGCTAAAGTTCAGTATTAAACACTGCTGTATTTATAAACCGGGGATTTAGAATCTCCTCAGTTCAGGCACTCACTTCCAGCTGGCTGGTTACAGCCAGTGTACTGTGTGCGCAAGTAAATAAAGGGTAACTTGGTAATCGGGATACCAGTCACTCTATGCAGTTATTTCAACTTCTCAATTGTTTCTTTTACAAAGCACTTTTAAAATTGTACCTCTTGGTCTTGATGCTTTTACAAGCAGAAAACATTTCTTCCTATCTGCAGGTTGGTAGAATGGATAGACTGGTGGCGGATGATGTTCAATGCAGAAAATTGTGGAGTGATTTATTTTAGAAGGAAGGGTAAATTTCTAAAGGGGATGCAGGAACAAAGTGTATGGGTTTAGAGGTATAAGTCATTGAAGGTCTCATGACGTTTGGAGAAAGTGGTTAAGAAAATATTTTGTGTCCTAAGGCTTTAATAATAAAGAGTTTTGCATTTGAGAGCAAGGAGGTTATGTTAAACCTGGATCTTATACTATTTAGACCATAAATGGAGTAATATATATATTTGTGGGGGCTATACTAAAGGAAAGGTGTAACTGCATTGGAAAGAATACTGAAGAAGTTTATTAGAATGGCTCTAGGAATGAGACACTTCAGTTATGAGATAGATTGGAGAGGTTAGGGCTGTTTTGATTGAAGAAGTGAAGGCTGAGATGAAATGTCATAGATGTTTTCAAAATCATGAGGTATCTGGACAGACTGGTTGCAAAAATATCGTGAGGAAAACCTCTTATATGTAATGAGTAGTTAATGTCTGTAATATGCTGCCTAACAGTAGGGTACATGCAGGTTCGTTTGAAACATTCAAAGGGAATCAGACTTACCTGAAAAGGAAGGACATGTGGTAGTGTGGGGAGAACATTGGTGATGGCCTTGCTCAACTCATGAGCTGGTACAGACTCAACAGGCCAAATGGTCCTGTTTGTGATTTCATGTGACTTGCAATCAAATTTTGTTCAATGATCACTTCTCTGAAACACCTTTTGAAGATATTCTTAAATGCATGTTGTTATTCTGCAGACGCCTTAAGAGTGATATTGTGTAGTAGTGTAATATTGAAATCAAAAGATTTGTCATTAATTAATGCATTGTGCTGAGGTTTCAGTTAGCAACCTTCTTTATTACACAGCAGAAAATGTTCAGCAACCCCTCCTGGGACACAGCTGAATTAAATGCCCAGGTCCTAAGGTTGGCATCCTTTTTGGGCTGCACCTTAGAGACAAAACAATATGATTGATCGTCACAGTTAAAGTTCTCTTTCTCTGATTGCAGAGGAACTGGACATCACAGAATATTTGGCCTTCATCTTCAATATAACATAATCTGTGATTTGCAAACACTTTTTTTTCGCACTGTAACCTTTTTGTCCAGCACAGCCTGTTGGAATATGTGTTTATTCCACTTATGGAAATACAATAGAGGAACAGGTCATTCAGCTCAACAAAAGCATGCCAGTGTTTATACTGAATAGGTATAACAACATAAGCTTCCATAGATATTCTCTCTTGCTTATCCACCTATCCTTTGAATTATCCAGGTAATTATAGACCAGTAAGCCTTCCTTCTGTTGTAGGAAAGGGTTTGGAAAGGATTATAAGCGATAAGATTTATAATCATCTAGCGAGCAACAATTTGATTTCAGATATTCAACATGGTTTCGTCAAGGGCCAGTCGTGTCTCACAAACTTCATTGAGTTTTTAGAGAAGGTGACCGAGCATGTTGATGAAGGTAGGGCAGTTGACATGGTATACATAGAACATAGAACATTGCAGCGCAGTACAGGCCCCTCAGCCCTTGATGTTGTGCTGACCTGTCATAACAATCTGAAGCCCATCTAACCTACACTATTCCATGTATGTCCATATGCTTGTCCAATGACGACTTAAATGTACTTAAAGCTGACGAATCTACTACCGTTGCAGGCAAAGCATTCCATTCCCTTACTACTCTCTGAGTAAAGAAACTACCTCTGACATCTGTCCTATATCTATCACACCTCAATTTAAAGCTATGCCCCCTCATGCTCGCCTCATCATTCTTGGAAAAAGGCTCTCCCTGTCCACCCTATCTAACCCTCTGATTATCTTATATGTCTCTATTAAGTCAGCTCTCAACCTTCTTCTCTCTAACGAAAACAGCCTCAAGTCCCTCAGCCTTTCTTCGTAAGACCTTCCCTCCATACCAGGCAACATCCTAGTAAATCTCCTCTGCACCCTTTCCAAAGCTTCCACATCCTTCTTATAAAGTGGTGACCAGAACTGTACACAATACTCCAAGTGCGGCCGTACCAGAGTTTTGTACAGCTGTAACATAACCTCACGGTCCTGGAACTTGATCCCTCTATTAATAAAAGCTAAAACACTGCATGCCTTCTTAACAACCCTGTCAACCTAGGTGGCAACTTCCAAGGATCTGTGCCTCTGGTCACCGAGATCTCTCTGCTCATCTATATTACCAAGAATCCAACCATTAGCCCAGTACTTTGCGTTCCGGTTACTCCGACCAAAGTGAATTACCTCTCACTTGTCCACATTAAACTCCATTTTCCACCTCTCAGCCCAGCTCTGCAGCTTATCTATGTCTCTCTGTAACCTAGAACATCCTTCGTCACTATCCACAACTCCACCGAACTTAGTGTCGTCTGCAAATTTACTAACCCACCCTTCTACACTCTCGTCCAGGTCGTTTATAAAAATGACGAACAGCAGTGGACCCAACACTGACCCTTGCAGTACACCACTGAACACCAGGATGAACATTTCCCATCAACCACCACCCTCTGTCTTCTTTCAGCAAGCCAATTACTGACCCAAACTACTATATCTCCCACGATCCCATTCCTCCACATTTTATACAATAGCCTACTGTGGGGAACCTTATCGAATGCCTTGCTGAAATCCATATATACCACATCACCTGGTTTACTCTCATCTACCTGTTTGGTCACCTTCTGAAAGAACTCAATAAGGTTTGTGAGGCACGACCTACCCTTCACAAAACCGTGCTAACTATCCCTAATCAAATTATTTTTTCCTAGATCCTATCTCTTATAACCTTTTCCAACACTCTACCAACAACTGAAGTAAGACTCACTGGTCTATAATTACCAGGGTTGTCTCTACTCCCCTTCTTGAACAGGGGAACCACATTTGCTATCCTCCAGTCTTCTGGTACTATTCCTGTAGACAATGACGATTTAAAGATCAATGCCAAAGGCTCGGCAATCTCCTCCCTGGCTTCCCAGACGATCCAAGGATAAATCCCATCCAGCCAAGGGAACTTATCTATTTTCACACTGCAGAATTTCTAATACCTCCTCCTTGTGAACCTCAATCACACCCAGTCTAGTAGCCTGTATCTCACTAATCTCCTTGACAACATTGTCATTTTCTAGAGTGAATACTCATTTACTAGAGTAAATATTCATTTAGTGCTTCCCCTATCTCTTCTGACTCCACACAAAACATCCCACTACTATCCTAATCTTACTCTCGTCATTCTTTTATTCCTCTTAAATACCTGTAGGAAGCCTTAGGGTTTACCCTGATCCTATCCGCCAACAACTTCTCATGTCTCCTCCTGGCTCTTCTGAGCTCTCTCTTTAGGTCTTTCCTGGCTACCTTGTCACCCTCAAGCGCCCTAACTGAGCCTTCACATCTCATCCTAACATAAGCCGCCTTCTTCCTCTTGACCAGAGATTCCATTTCTGTCGTAAACCACAGTCCCTGCGCTCTACAGCTTCCTCCCTGCCTGACAGGTACATACTTATTTAGGACACACAGTAACTTTTCCTTGAATAAGCTTCGCATTTCTAATGTGCCTATCCCCTGCAATTTTCTTCTCCATCCTAAGCTTCCTAAATCTTGCTTAATTGCATTGTAATTGCCTTTCCCCCAGCTGTAACTCTTGCCCAGTGGTATACACCTATCTCTTTCTATCACTAAAGTAAACATAACAGAATTGTGATCGTTATCACCAAAGTGCTCACCTACTTCCAAGTCTAACACCTGGCCGGGCTCGTTACCCAGTACCAAATCTAATGTGGCTTCGCCCCTTGTTGGTCTGTCTACAACCTGTGTCAGGAAGCCCTCCTGCACACACTGGACAAAAACTGACCCATCTATAGTACTCGTACAATAGTGTTCCCAGTCAATATTTGGAAAGTTGGAGTCCCCCATGACAACTAGCCTGTGTCTCTCCCTCCTATCGAGAATCATCATGGACTTCAGTAAAGCCTTTGATAAGGTTCCACATGGTAGGCTGTTGGAGAAAATGCAGAGGCATGGAATTGAGGGTAGCTTAACAGTTTGGATTAGAAATTGTCTTTCTGAAAGAAGGCAGTGAGTGGTGATTGATGGGAAATATTCAGTCTGGAATCCGGTTACCAGTGGTGTGCCACAAGGATCTGTTTTGGGACCACTGCTGTTTGTCATATTTATAAATGACTTAGACGCAGGCATAGGTGGATGAATTAGTAAATTTGCAGACAACACTAAGGTCAGTGGAGTACTGGACAGTGTGGAAGAATGTTACAGGTTGTAGGGGGACTTGGATAAACCGCAGAATTGGGCTGAGAGGTGGCAAATGTAGTTCAATGGAACTAAATGTGAGGTGATGCACTTTGGGAAGAATAACAAGGAGGCAGAGTACTGGGTCAACGGAAAAATTCTTGGTAGTGTGTATGTTCAGAGGGATATTGGAGTTCATCTATATAGATCCCTGAAAGTTGCCACCCAGGCGGATAGTGCTGTAGATTTCATTCATAGACGGATTTGAGTTCTGTAGCCGCAATATCATGCTGCAACTATACAAATGCTGGTGCAGCCACACTTGGAATATTGTGTACAGTTCTAGTCTCCATACTTCAGGAAGGATGTAGAAGCATTGGAAAAGGTGCAGAGGGGTTTTACAAGGATGTTGCCCCATCTGGAGGGAAGGTCTTATGAGGAAAGGCTGAGAGACTTGAACCTGTTCTCATTGGAAAGAAGAAGGCTAAGAGGGGATTTGATAGAAACAGAGCTGAAAATGTGTTGCTGGAAAAGTGCAGCAGGTCAGGCAGCATCCAAAGAGCAGGAAAATCGATGTTTCGGGCATGAGTTCTTCTTCCTTCTTGGAAGGGCTCATGCCCGAAACGTCGATTCTCCTGCTCCTTGGATGCTGCCTGACCTACTGCGCTTTTCCAGCAACACATTTTCAGCTCTGATCTCCAGCATCTGCAGTCCTCACTTTCTCTCCTATTTGATAGAGACAGACAAGATGATCAGAGGATTAGATAGGGTAGACAGAGAAAGTCCTTTTTCCTGGGATGATGATGTCAGCATGTACGAGGGGGCATAACTACAAATTGAGGGGTGATAGATTTAAGACAGATATCAGAGGCAGGTCCTTTACGCAGAGAGTGGTAAGGGAGTGGAATGCCCTACCTGCTAATGTCGTCAACTCAACCACATTAGGGAGATTTAAACAATCCTTAGATAAGCACATGGCTGATTTTGGGATAGCTTAGGAGGACGAGCTGAGAATAGTTCACAGGTCAACGCAACGTCAAGGGCCGAAGGGCCTGTTCTGCACTGTATTGTTCTATATTCAATGTTCTATGAATGTGTCATTTGAACCAACCCCTGAGCTCCTAGTAAGAAGAGACCTGCCAAAATAACTCAACATTGACTTCAATTTGTATAATTCAGAGCCATCTTTTGGGTTTGGGAAATAAAATAATGTAATAGCAAAGTTTGAGAAATGTTCCTGGGATATGGAAGGAGGAAGTTTTGACTGCTATACACAATCCAGAATTCTCTAGAAAGCATTCCACTTCCTTTCTTGCAATAAGCAGAAATAATTTGAAATGACAAATATTAACATAAAATATCCTCTGTTGAGTGAAATTCTGGATGTTGAATTTCTGTCCTTCTGTCTGACTTTCATTCAATCAAGTTTCAAAGAATGAGGGATGAACTTAATGAAGAACAATGAGATTCTGAGGGGGTTTGACAGGGTAACTGTTGAGAAGTATTTTCCCCGAGTGAAGGTACTTGAATTAGAGGACATAGTTACAGAATAATGGCACACTTATTTAAAACTGAGATGTGAAGGAGTTTCTTCTTTCAGATGGAAGTGAGTCTTTTGAATTCTCTACCCCAAAGATGTACAGCATGGAAACAGATCCTTCGGTCCAACCCATCCATGCCGACTAGATATCCCAACCCAATCTAGTCCCACCTGCCAGTACCCGGCCCATATCCCTCCAAACCCTTCCTATTCATAAACCCATCCAAATGCCTCTTAAATGTTGCAATTCTACCAGACGCCACCACATCCTCTGGCAGCTCATTCCATACACGTACCACCCTCCTGAGTGAAAAGCTTGTCCCTTAGGTCTCTTTTATATCTTTCCCCTCTCACCCTAAACCTATGCCCTCTAGTTCTGGACTCCCCAACCCCAGGGAAAAGACTTTGCCTATTTATCCTATCAATGCCCCTAATAATTTTGTAAACCTCTATAAGGTCACCCCTCAGCCTCCGACGCTCCAGGGAAAACAGCCCCAGCCTGTTCAGCCTCTCCCTGTAGCTCAGATCCTCCAACCCTGGCAACATCCTTGTAAATCTTTTCTGAACCCTTTCAAGTTTCACAACATTTTTCCAATACGAAGGAGACCAGAATTGCACGCAATATTCCAACAGTGGTCTAACCAATGTCCTGTACAGCCGCAACATGACCTCCCAACTCCTGTACTCAATACTCTGACCAATAAAGGAAAGCATACCAAACGCTTTCTTCGCTATCCTATCTACCTGTGACTCCACTTTCAAAGAGCTATGAACCTGCACTCCAAGGTCTCTGTGTTCAGCAACATTCCCTAGGACCTTACCATTAAGTGTATAAGTCCTGCCAAGATTTGCTTTCCCAAAATGCAGCACTTCACATTTATCTGAATTATACTCCATCTGCCACTTCTCAGCCCATTGGCCCATCTGGTCAAGATCCTGTTGTAATCTGAGGTAACCCTCTTCACTGTCCACTACACCTCCAATGACTCCATGAAAGCATTTTAAAAATTAATTCACAGGACATGGCTGTTGTTGGCTAGGTCAGCATTTATTGCCCATCCTTAATTACCCAAAGGGAGATTAAGAGGCAACCCCATTCCTGTGGGTCTGGAATCACGAGTTGGCCAGACCAGGTAAAGATGGCAGTTTCCTTCCCTGAAGGACATTAGTGAACCAGATGGGCTTTTTCCTGACATTCAACAATCCATTCATGGTCATTATTAGACTCTTAATTCATGATTTTCAAAATAATTAAATTCAAATTCCACCATTTGCTGTGGCAGGATTCAAACCCAGGTCCCCAGAACATTGCCTTGGTTTCTAGGGTAAGCAGTCCAGCAATAATACCAATAGGTCATCACCTTCCCATTGTTTATACAGAAAGGTAGTTAGAGTTTTGAAATATCAAGGAGTTGAGGGTGATGAGGAGTTGGTGTGAAAGTGGAGTTGAGGCATGGGACAGATCAGTCATGATCTTGCAGATGGTGTGGCAGCCTTGAGGAGCTGATCAATCTACTCCTGCTCCTATGTCTTACATTCTCAACAATGATGGAATATAAAATTCCTGTAGTGTGTATGACTGTTGTTAACATTATGTCTCATTGTTCTTTGGGAACTCAAACAACTATTGGTTTGCTGTAGATAGATCTGATTTGGAACTTTCTTTGACTGCTTGGGAGACTAACAGTACTGTAGACACCGGAGAATAAATTTGTGGTTAGTGATTTGCTTTATGATCTGGCAGATGTGAGAAGCTAACAATTCCAGTAATTTTGACACAACTTTGTTACTTTGTTTGAAAAGACTTTCAGCAATTCTTCACACAAAGTCACAAATGGTGACAAAAAACGTTTAGAGATGAGACAAGCATCTAACTTTCTGTTTGATTTCCAGTTTCACATTTAGATCATGACAAATAGTCCTTGCATAATCAAAGCATAATAGAGATCTACAGCTTGGAAACAGGCCCTTCAGTTCAACTTGCCCATGCCACCCAGTTTTCACCATTAAACTAGTCCAATTTGCCTGTGCTTGGTCCATATCCCTTCATTACTATCCCATTCACGCACCTGTCCAATTGTTTCTTAAATGGTGAAATTATATTCACTTTCACCTCTACCTCAGGCAGCCCGATCCAAATGCTTACCACCACCTGTGTGAAAAAAGTGCTCCTCTGAACCCTTTTGCATCTTTCCCCTCTCACTTTGAACCTATTAGCCCTAGTTCTAAGCAGCCCTACTACTGGAATAAAAAAATGTTGGCTGTCTATCTTATCTATCTTTCATAATTTTATAGACCTATATGAAGTCACCTCCCCCCACTCTCCTACGGTTCAGTGAAAAGAGCCCCAGCCTATTCAACTTCTCCTAAGAATTCAAATCATTCAGTCCAGGTAGCATCCCAGTAAATCTTTTCTAGTTTAAAAATGTGTTTTCTATCATCGAGCAACCAGAACTACACACCATGCTCCATATATGGCCTCATCAACATCTTGTACAGTTGCAACAAAATGTCCCAATTCCCACACTCATTGCTCTGACCAATGAAAGCAAGCATGCCAAAAGCCTTCATCATCCTGCCTACCTGTGATTCCACTATAATATTCCCTAGGGCCCTACTATTGACTGTGTAAGTCCTGCCCTGGTTTGATCACCAATATGCAGCACCTTGCATTTATCTAAATTAAAATTTCAGATGCCAGTCCTCAGCCCATTAGGCCAATTGATCCAAACTCTCACTGGATTTCCAGATAACCTTCTTCAATGTCCATTCTTGGTGTCATCTGCAAACTTAGAACCATACGTCCTAAATTCTCATTAATACCATTTATATAAATGACAAATAACAGTGGACCCAGCACCAATCCCTCTGGCACATTGCTGGTCACAGGTATCCAGTCTGAAAAACACCTTTCTACTGTCTTCTACCATTGAGTTGTATCCAATTGGCTCGCTCTTCTTTGGCTCCGATGAGATTTAATCTTGTTCAACAACCTACCATGTGGTACTTTGTCAAAGGCCTTGCTAAAATCCATGTCGACCATATCTACCGCACTGCCCCCATTAACTCTCTTGGTCAGCCCTTCAAAAAACACAAATTTGTGGGACACAATTTCCCATGCACCTGGCCAAATGCATGTCGATCCTGTGTCCCAAAATCTGTTCTAACGACTTACCCACCCGAGACGTTAGGGTCACTGGTCTGTGGTTCCCAGGAAGTTCTCTGCAGCCCTTCTTAAATAATGACACAACATTAGTCACCCTTCAATCTTCAGACTGTCAATGATACAAATATCTCTGATAGGTGCCTTGTAATTTGCTCCCTAGTGTCCCAAAATGTTCTGAAATACAGTTCATCGTGTCCCAGGGATTTATCTACCTTCATGCATTTTAAGACCTCCAGCACTTCCTCTTCTATAATGTGGACTCTCTTCAAGACATCAACAAAGCAGGACTAGATAATGATCATTGATCATACCTGATCTTCTGCCTCGAGTTTTCCTGCCTCTCCACACAGTTTTTTCATTCTGTGACAAGCCAAAGTTTCAAACTGAAAAGTAAAGGACACATTGAGACTTGGTAGGGATTGTGTAAAGGTGAAACTGAGATGTTGGAGAGAACAAAAACCTCCTAATAACCCCTGCTAAGGCACGATCTGCCCCACATGTTTCCAAGCTTGGAGAAGCTGAGTTAGTACTATTGTCACTGAGTCATAATCCAGAGGGTCAGGATGAACAATAGTACAGCATTCAAATCCTGGTGTAGCTGATAAAACCTGAATTTCATTAAGAAATCTGAAATTAAAAGCTAGCCTCATGATGTTTGTCACAAAACCCCATCTGGGAAATAATCTCTCATCTTTACCTGGTCTGAGCCACATGTGACGCCACTCCCACAGTAAAATATTTGACTCTTTACTGCCCTCTGCAAAGGCCTTAGCTAGCAGCTTAGTTCAACCATTGCAAAGTCTGATAAAATGAATAAAACTAGATCTATTACCTGGCATCAACTGAGACATTGGAAATGACAATAGCACGTGCAGACCTGTTGAGTTGAAGCTTCCTAGCCCTTGGACAATGTGGACATGAACAGTTGGGAGAATGCTGAGCTTGCTTTCTTAGTGCTCACTCATATTTCATTTGCTTGGAGAATCATAGCCATCTGCCTTGCCTTTTAGCAGATACAGAACCAAAAAGCTTGTCATGTCTGTGAGTAGCAGCCATGAAGAGATAGAGATGTTGCTGTATGGCACTGTGTTACGTCAATGTTACACCTACACCATGTGCCACCTGTTTACATGATAACCACATTGTATGCGCATCAACCAAATGGCCATATCTCAAAATCTACAGGAGAGTTATCCTCAGTCAGATCAAAGGAGCCGCTTTCAGTCAGGGCATAGTATGTCAAGTGCAGTGCCCACTATTAGTATGGAGCTTGCACTCAGTCAATTGGCAGCTTTCAATATAGCTGCCAATATAGCTACAAGCTGGGCGATGGACCATTGTCGATCCTGCATGGTCAGTGCAACCAATCTGGGAATACACCATAAATCCATCAGACCAGTCAGGACTCTGGTCACTCATCATTGAGGATTGCCCGTACACATCAGTTGAGTTGGCAGGCCACGAACAGTTCTGGGGTTAGCACGGTGAAAATCTGGGTGTATCAAGGCCTAGTGCTGAGGTGGCAAAATTGGGCAAGTAAATTCTGGGTATTGGATGCAGGAGCAACAATAATTATAAAGCAGAGAAACTCAACACAGAAAGAACTGGGAGATGATGGTGCATTGGCAGTCGTGAGTTACTGCAAACAGGATTGACATCAATAGTCATCATCGACCTGGCTTCAATAGGGGGCAGTGCCACACTATGGTCAACATGAATAAGCTGTCGGCTCCAGTAGACATTGGCACACTCTCTTATCAAGAATCTAAGGTAATAAGGATTGGGGAATTGTGTAACCTCATTCTTAAAGGGCACATTGTTCCTCTCCCACTCTGTGAACAGTGAAGGGAATCTCCCAGCTGGCAGAGCTTGACATAGCAAGCTTGGGCTTTAAAAATGGCACTGGTCCTGGCAGGTATGACAGTGGGAAGTATTTGTGACTAGAATGAAAGAGAAGCTAGGACAGGATGGCCACAAGGTGTGGTGCACAGGACATGGGAAATACAGTGATGCAGGTTCACTTCAGGGATTCAAGAGGTTTGTTTCTATTTAAAACAAATGTACAAATTTGTAATGAAAAGGTAGAAGATTGGCACACAGTTAAAATGTTCAGAGTGTTGGTGCAGACACAGTGAGTCAAATGACCACCATCTGCAAATGTAACAATTCTGTGATTCACTTGAGGATTCAATGAGGTTGGCAAGGGCATCAGATGTAATCACATGGAGCACTTTAATGTCCATCACCAAGAGTGGTTCAGCAGTACCATGATTGAGCGAGCTGATTGAGTCCCAAAGGATATCACTGATGGGGTGCAGTAGTTGATGGGGGGAATGAATAAGAGGAATAATCATACTTAACCTCTTCTCGCCAATCCACTTCTCAGAAGTGCATCTTTCCATAGCCAGTGTTAGTGTGAGTGACCACTGCACAGTCCTTGTACAGCCTTCACGTTGAGGATATCACTTGTTGTGCTGTTTGGCACTATCATCCATGCTAAATGGGATAGCTTTGCAACAGATCTAACAACTTAAGAAGTGGCATCAATGAAATGCTGTGGGTCAGCAGCAGAATTGTACTCAAACACAATCTGCAACCTCATGGCCCTGCATTTCCTTAACCCAACCATTACCATCAAGCTAGATGATCAACCCTGGTTCAATAGGGAGTGCAGAGGGCATGCTAGGAGCAGCAACAGGCATACCTAAAACTAAGATGTCAACCTAGTGAAGCTACCAAATAGGACTACTTGTGTGCCAAACAGTTTAGGCAGCAAGTGATAAACAAAGCTAAACAATCCCACAATCAACAGATCACCACTAAGCTTGAAAGTTCTGCCAATTCTGATCATGAATGCTGATGGTCAATGAAACAACTCACTGGAGGATTATGTTCCACAAATATTCCCATCCTCAATGATGGAAGAACCCAGTACATCAGTGCAAAAGACAAGGCTGAAACATTCACATCAATCCAGCCAGACTGCGGAATGGATAGAATCAAAGAGACAAACAGTACAGAAACAGACCCTTCAGTCCAACCAGTCCATACTAGCCATGTTCCCAAACTAAACCAATCCCACCTGTTTGTACTTGGCCCATATCCCTCTGAACCTTTCCTATTCATGTACTTACCCAAATGTCTTTTAAACATTGTAACTGTACCTGTAACAACCATAGAACATAGAACATAGAACAATACAGCACAGAACAGGCCCTTCGGCCCACAATGTTGTGCCGAACATTTGTTCTAGCTTAAGCACCTAATCATGTACCTATCCAATTGCCGCTTAAAGGTCACCAATGATTCTGATTCTGCCACTCCCACAGGCAGCGCATTCCATGCCCCCACCACTCTCTGGGTAAAGAACCTCCCCCTGACATCCCCGCTATACCTTCCACCCTTCACCTTAAATTTATGTCCCCTTGTAACACTCTGTTGTACCCAGGGAAAAAATCTCTGACTGTCTACTCTATCTATTCCCCTGATCATCTTATAAACCTCTATCAAGTCACCCCTCATCCTTCGCCTTTCCATTTTCTCTGTCAATTCATTCCACATGTGAATCACTCTTGGCATGAATATGTTGCCTCCCGTGTCCTTTTTAAATCTTTCTCCTCTCAGCTTAAAAATATTCCCCCCAGTTTTGAACTCCTCCACCACAGAGAAAAGACCCTTGTCATTCACCTTATCTATGCCCTCCTGATTTTATAAATCTCAACAAGATCTCTCCTCGACTTCCTATGTTCCAGTGAAAGAAGTCTCAACCAAACCAGTCTATTTTAATATCTCAAACCCTCCATTCCGAAGTCAGATGATACCAGGTTATAGTCAGGTGAAGGATAGCATCTTCCGAGCCCATAACCACTTCCATCTGGTAGGAGAAGGACAGCAAATACATAGGAAACCACCCCCTGCAGGTTTCCCTCCAAGCCACTCACCATCCTGACTTGGAAATATATCACTGTTGCTTCACTGTCGTTGGGTCAAGATCCTGGAATTGCTTCCCTAAGGACTTATGGATCTACCTACAGCACATGGACTGCAGTGGTTCAAGAAGGCAGCTCACCACCACCTTCTCAAGGGGCAACTAGGAAGAGACAATAAAATGCTGGCCAGCCAGTGACACCCACATTACCGGAGAGAATTTTAAAAATCCATTTGCCTCCGATGCTCAATTGTAAACCTAAGAAATGAAGCCATAGAATCATGGTACTGTAGAATTTTACAGTGCAGAGGAGGCCATTCGGCCCATCATGTCTGCACCAGTTCCTGAAAGAACTACCCAGGTAGTCCTACTGTCAAGTCCTGTCGCCATAGCCCTCTAACTTTGTCACTTTCAAATAAATATCTAGCTTGGTTTGAAACCTCCTATGGAATCCACCTTCACCAGCCTCCTAGGCAGCACATTCTAAACCCCAACAATTGTCAATGGAAAGGAGTTCCTTCATATCCCACTCTCTTGCTGACAATCTTGAAATTATGACCCCTAATTACTGACATACCAACCTGTGGAAACAGAATATCCTTCTTTACCCTGTCAAAATTGTTCATTAATCCTTTGAATTTAGATTGTAACTTTGGATAGAGGGAAACCAGTAGACGAGTTGTATTTGGATTTGCAGAAGACATTCAACAAGGTATCTTTCAACAGCTATATAATCCTTATCAATTAAGTCATACTGTTCCATGGTGTTGCTGGTGATTTAACTGATTATTAAGGGGATCAAAGAATACGGGGAGAAGGAAGGAGAATGGTGGAGCAGACTCTGAATGGCCTAATTCTGTTCCTATATCTCATGGTCATATAGTCTTAAATTGGCATGGATAGAAAACTGGCTAATTGGTAGGAAATTGCAACTGGGGATAAGGGATTCTTTTTTACATTAGCAATCTGAGACCAGTGGGGTTCCTTAGGGATCAGTGCTGGGACAGCAACTGTTTACAATATATATTCATATAAAATAATATATGGAGAAAGGAAGCAAATATGTTGTAGCCAAACTTGCAGATGATGCAAAAGTATGTAGAAAGGCAGGTTATGAGAGGGATAGAAAGAGAGGGGTATTGATCCAATCTATCCATGCTGACCACACTTCCCAAACTAAACTAATCCCATTTGCCTGCATTCTGCCCATATCCCTCTAAAGGCTTCATATTCATGTACCTGTCCAAATGTCTCTTGGATGTTGTAACTGCACCTGCCTCTACCACTTCCTTGGGAAGTTCATTCCATAGACAAACCACCCTCTGTGTGAAAAGGTTGCCCCGCAGTTCTGTTTTAACTCTTTCTCCTCTCACCTTGAAATTATGCCCTCTCATTTTGAACTTCCTGACACTTGGGAAAACAGCTTTGCTTTTCATGTTATCTATTTCCCTCATGATTTTGTAAACCTATATAAGGTCACCCCTCAACTGTCAAATGGGGTAAAAAGTAGGAAAATGTGATGTTCATTTTCGAAGGTAGAACAAAAGAACAGTATTATTTAATGGAGAAAAACTGCAAAAAGTTGCAACACAAAGATATTTGAGGGGACATGTGCACAAAACACTGAAAGCTAGCACACAGGAACGGGAAGGCTAATGGAATGTTGGCTTTTCGAATTTATAGATAAGATTTTGTATCTCGGCATCTTTGTGCCTAAGATGATGCCAGAAATTACATCTTCTCACACTTTTCACTATATTCGTGTATGGTAAAAACACAGACTGCAGATGCTGGAAACCAGATTTTAGATTAGAGTTGTGCTGGAAAAGCACAGCAGTTCAGGCAGCATCTGAGGAGCAGGAAAATCGATGTTTCGGGCAAAAGCCCTTCATCAGGAATAGAGGCAGAGTGCCTGCAGGGTGGAGAGATAAATGAGAGGAGGGTGGGGGTGGGGAGAAAGTAGTATAGAACAGGACATGGTTGAAGACTTTCAGGGCAGAGGAAATGACCTAGGAGTTGCAGTGGGAGAGGGACTCCCTGAGATTCTTGTAGAGAGAGGAGGATGTATCCCTGCACTTGAGTACATGTGACAATAAACCCAATTCTAATAAGAATAGGGAAATCTTACTGCAACTGTAGACAGTGCTGGGGAGACCACATCTGGAGTACTGTGAGCAATCTTCATCACCTTTTTGAAGGAGAGATAATATTTCATTGGAATCAGTTCAGAGAAGGTTCACTGGGATGGCCCATTATGGAGGGCTTGTCTCACCAGCAAATGCTAAAAAGGTTGAGACTCTGCGCACTGGAGTTTAGAAGAATAAGAGATAATCTTATTGAAACAAATAGGATCTAAAGAAACTTAACAATATAAATGCTGAGAGGATGTTTCCCCTCATGGAGAGTCTAGAACCAGGGGACATAGTGTCAGAATAAAGGGGCGCCAATTTAAGACTGAGATAAAGAGGGATGCCTTCTCATAGGGGGTTCTAAATCATTGATTCTCCTTGCCACGGAGGGATGTGAGGGCAGAATCTTTGTGTATAGTTAAAAATCAGATTCTTGTTAAGTCGAAGAATCAAGAGGTACAGGGAAAGTATAGGAAAGTGAACATAAAGAGTGTCAAATCAGGCACAATTGTGTTGGGGTGGGGAGGGGGGTGGGGGTTGGGGGGCAGGCTAAAAGTGCTGAATGTTCAGTTAGTTTCTTGGTGGTCTAATGGTCCCCACTGTACTGTCCTCATATAATAATTGTGGTACTTTGTAGTAATTTTAAAACTTCAACTATTTGTCAAGATCTTTCAGGCTGATGGAAGTCATCTCTATTACGGTTCATAATCCTATTGACAACAAAAGCTGCATCTCGATCAAGGCTTTTCAGTAAAGATCTCAAGGTTCCTGACAGACAACTTTAAAGGTTTGTCATTAACCTGAACATTCAAAGTCATCATGTAAAAGCTGTAATCTCCCAAGTCTCTCTTTCTGTCAAAGTCCTTTAGTACCTGGTAACGTTTTATTGCACCATGTAAAATTTTCTTTTCTATCGTTTCTATGAATGGGTGTTGCAAACTATTACAACAGTAACCTTACTGAGCTAAACATGACCTTTATTCCTTTATATATTCTGTTCTCCATTCATCTCTGTCTTCATGTAGTCACATTGTCTTCAGTTTCACCTGTCATATTTTTGACACTAGTTTCTTAATTGGCAGGTTTTGGTTTAAGCGTTTTGACAGCTCTCATAAACCATATCCAATTCCTTTATCTTTTATTATTGTTCTTCAAAGGATTTAATGAGATTGATCAAAAATGTCTTGCCTTTTAGAAATTCACACTGACAGGTGAATACCTGATTTCTACAGGTGACACTATTCTGAATTGTAGAATCATTATTTACAAACTGCCAAAGAGTAACTGCTTGTAATTTTCATGAGCAAAGACAGAATGTTGCGAATTTCTAGCACATCCATGAGAGCACCATCATCTCCCTGTCCAGCTACTGTTCCCAACAGTTCCTGTTTTCGTTGTGAGTTTTGAACTCGCTGCTTTTTAGGCTGTTATTCCATCTCGGTCATCCTCCATTCTGCTGGAAGCATTTCTTTTACACATACTGCTGGAAATTATTGTCTGAACTACCACTACATTTTCCCTTAATTGATTTCTATTACCTAAAAGGACAAGGCAGCAGTTACAAGGGAACACTGACTCCTCATGTTCCCCTCCAGGCCACTCACCATCCTGACTTGGAAACATATCTCTGATCCTTCACTGTCACTGGGTCAAAATCCTGGAATTCCCTCCCTCAGGACATTGTGGGTCTACCTACAGCATGTGGACTACAGCGGTTCAAGTAGGCAGCTCACCCCCACGTGGGGCAACTGGAGATGGACAATAAATGCTGACTAGTCAGCAACACCCACATCGCACAAGTAAAAAAAATTAAAACCGTAATAGTTTTTATAGAATCTCATCTCACATGTTTTTCCTGATCATCTGGGGAAATATTTGCCACTCAACTGATCATGAGCACTACATGAGGAGTGGAGGCAGAAATCTGTTTCCCATTGCGGACTGTTACAGCTTTGCCGAGTGAGACCGTGACCAAGATATTTCATGCAATAATAACCTGCAACAACAGATTAGTTATCGCAGTGTTTTTGATGGACAGCTGTGACAGAGATTGCAGCTGGGGTTCTGCAGCCATATGGTTTCATAAACATTGAGAGGTTCATTTCAAAGCCCATTGCTGAATGGCAAAGATAATTCCAGAAGTAGAAACAAAAATGTTGCAAAATATCACTCATCTTACTTGTGTTTGCACTTTATATGAAATTGGTCCTGTTGGACTGAAAAGCCTTTGTATGCAAGAGTTGAATTATCTCCTACTTCTTCTCAAGCAACTTATATGTAATCATTCAAACTTTTTAAAAAAATTGTTGAAGATTAACTTTTCTGATGTTTAACACTGATGTTGCAAACTGGAAATTCAGAGGGGAGTGATTGTGGTCGTTACATTGATACTCAAAACCTAGCCATGATGTTCTCAGCCTGACCCATGGAGTTAGCAGCTTGGGATGGCACTGTTTCAAATCTTCCAGTGGCAGTCTCTGTTCCTGATTTGTGAAGACCACTGACATCAGTGAGCAGGGCTGCAAATGAAGCAAAAAACTGTTCAAGCAGCAACTTTTGAAGAACTGCAGCTTGCCATGAGAGGGAAAGTTAGCATGGCGACAAAAGAGTAACTAAAAATGTGCAGTTGTTCTGCAGAGAAATATGAACTGCAGTACTGCATTTGATCCTGAAGGACTAAGGGTCCTGCTGCAGGAATTGTAGCAAAGGAGAGTTGCCCTTTTCAATAACCAAACAAAGGACAATCTGCATCTGCAGCGTGTGAGTCAATACATCACTGAGATCACTTGTACATGTTTCCAAAGGAGGAAGGCTAAGGCAGTGGAGATTCACAACTTTTATTTCTGTGGTTGAGCATATTGACCATTCCACAAAGAAGTGAGAAACTGCCACAAACTCTTGAGGTACCAATTAAAGCTTCATAATAGCCAACCGATATGTCACTTTAATACTTTTCAAGGTGGACATGGCAATTGAGGAATGCTGAGGCTCCGAAAGATCCTTTTCTCTATTTTACTGTTTTTTCTTAGAATATTCTTAGAATCCCTACAGTGTGGAAACAGGCCATTTGGCCCAACAAGTCTACACCGACCCTCCAAAGTGAATTGCATTCTGACCCATTCCCCTACCTTATTCCTCTGCATTTATCCCAACGAATCCACCTAAACTACACTGAAGACTATGGGCAATTTAGCATGGCCAATTCACCTCACCTGCACATCTTTAGACTGTGGGAGAAAACCAGGGCACCTGGAGGAAACCCATGCAGACAAGGGGAGAACTGCAAACTCCACACAGCCGCCTGAAGCTGGAATTGAACACGGGTCCCTGGCACTGTGAGGCAGCAATGCTAACCATTGAGCAACCGTGCAACCCCATTTCCTTAATGGAAGCAGCAGCTATACACTTGGTAACCCTTCCTTTCAATACCCATCAAGCTGATCCCCAGAACAGAGTCTCCTGTGGCTCATATCAATTACTTCAGTAAATCAAATGCAGTGGAGATTATGTCCCAGTGACATTAATGATGGGGCCCTGGCAGAGTGATGAGTTTGGAGTATACACATTGAATATTATTGCATCCCTCATTAGGTCCTCCCATTATCTAAATCATGCAGCTTGTTTGAAAACTCCAGCTATTCCTCAGTCATATTATCCCCCAGTGTTCCTGACCCAGCCCAAACTTAACATTGAGAGGCAGGATAATGGTCAGTAAGAACTGCTTGATAGTACGATAACAGTAACTCCATCACTTTATTGATGAATAAGAATAGACTGATGGAGGAATGAGTAACTGAACTGGATCTGTTTGGTTCTTTGTAACAGGTCATGTCTGAGCAATTTTCCACCTACTACCTCATTGCTAGTGCTTCAGCTGTTCTGGAACAACATGGCTAAGAAAACACACCTTCAGTGATACAGCCAGGATATTGTCCATAGCTTTTGCCATATCCAGTGTCTTCAACTGGAGTGTATTGAACTGGATAATAACTGGCATCTGTGATGCTGAGAAGCTACAGAGCAGGCTGAAATGAATCACTCAGGGAGATAATTACAAATGCTTCAGGTTTGTTATTTCCCCTCACATACTCGGCTCGCTCATCAGTGAAGAAGGGAATAGTCATGCAGTGTTCTCCACTTGTAATTCAATTACCCATCACCATCTACATTTGGATGGAGTAGGACTTCAGGCTTCGATCTGGTCTCTTGGCCATAGGATCGATTTGTTCTATTGTCTGCTGCTGACACTGTTCAATAGAAAGGTGGCTTCTATTTTGTAGATTGGCAGTTCATTTTTAGTACTGCTTATGCTGTTCCTGGAGTTTGAGATGCATTTATGTTGTAGATAGCATCCTGATGGAACACTAACATTTCCTTTTGTCGTACTTCTCCCTCTACTAATTTTGCTAAAATTTGAGCTTGTGTGGGTTATTTATTCTGAGCCAGTTGAAACCCTAGGCTGAGCTATTACTTTAGGATCTCAGGTGTTCATCAAGTTGTGTGCTGGGCTTTTGACCTTCAACAACTCAGCAAAGCAAACTCAGCTGTTGTTCCTTGCAGGCCTTCAGGTAGCACCCTTTATAATTTATTGGAATGGTTCTTACTCCTGAAGACAAACAATTAATACCACATTCCACACTCCGTGTCTCTGAGTGAAACTTTTCTGGTTGAGACTGCACAAACTTAGAGGAGAAAGTGAGGTCTGCAGATGCAACGTTTCGGGCATAAGCCCTTCATCAGGAATGAAGGGCTTATGCCCGAAATGTTGAATTTCCTGTTCCTTGGATGCTGCCTGACCTGCTGCGCTTTTCCAGCAACACATTTTCAGCTCTGCACAAACTTATTTCATATAAGCTCAGTTCCTAAAAGTGAAAGCCAAGTGTTGTTTCATAATGCATTATCCTCTCACAGCTTTGAAAACACACTAGAAAATGGACTGTAAGGTTTAGTGTTCTCTACCTAATAAATTACAGAATTGTAAGACAATAAAGCCAAAGGAAATAGGAACTAGAGCAGGCTATACAGCCCCTTGGGACTGGTCTACTATTCAATAGGATCATGGCTGACCCAACACTCCTCACGTTTACTATCCCGATAACCCTTGAATCCCCGAATGATCAAGGATGCCTTCTGGAATTCCAAATACAACACATCTACTGGTTCCCCTCTATCCAGCCTGGTTGAGACTTCATCACTAAAATCATGGAGCTTCGATTTGGCCCACAATATGTGTGCCAGCACTTTGAAAGAGCTATTCAATTTTTCCCTCTTGTTCTACCTTTAGAGAATCATTGAAACCAAGAGCACAGAAAAAAACCATTAAGCATTTTTTGTCCAAAAGCTTCACTCAATTCAGCCTTGAATATTTCTGAGTGAAGCAGAGATTGAGTTTGTGTTTGCTGATTGTGTAACCAAGGCCCATTAATCCTGTCGTATACTTAATGTAGAATTCTGTTGTCTTAAAAAAGAGCCTATACTTATTTATGCATTCTCTCAATTAAATTAAAGATCTCTCAAAATGATTGTAAACTCCTCAACCAGCTTGCATCCTCACAGGAGTAAATAAACACTTAGAAAGGTTCAGGCTGATGACCTACAATCAGATCTCATTATGCAGTCTCTGCGATTGCAAATGCACATATAGGTCCTAGTTGAACTTCTATTAAAATCTGTGCCTTGCTTGAAAAATCTTGAGCGTATTCCTCTAGGGTATGATCACTAATCTGTAGCTAGTTGAGCTTCTGAAAGAAAAAAAATGCAATATACCTTATGTGTTTGAGTTGCCAATATATATAAAGGATACTGTAATTGTGATTAAAGCTTTAAATGCAGTTTCATTATTGTCAGATCTGTCAATGATATCTATGATTGCAAATTTGCGCCTTTATATTCGTAAATGTGTTTACACAATCATCATTTGAAGCACTTTGAGACATTTCTGCAATGTGTATGTATCTGAAAGCTTTCTTTATTACTGCCGACTTAAGTGACTATACATTTTGGAGCAGGTATTTACTTCAGTTGAAATTATTGCAGCCGTCCAAATAGCTGATTAAGGAATTCTTTTGGAAAGGCTGGAATCTATCCTTTTATACATATATATACCACAATCTGGTCAGCTCAGGCTACATTTTATATATAGTTTAGTGATAAAAGAGCAATCAATGTGATGTAATTTGTGGTGTGGTGCTGAAGTACAGTTGCATTATCAGGTACCATTAGCAGGTAGCTGACATATTAAACTAGTTCCAATGTTTTACGTGAATGTTAAAGATCAAATGGATTAGTGTATGACAAAGCGCAGGGGCTGCCCGACAGTATACCCAATATTTTTTCTCCAATGAACACTATTAAAATAAATAAATTTTGATTAGTATTTTATTTTATTAGTGTTGTGACACCTTCTAATTAGCTGGTTATTTTTATCTGTTTATCATCACTCGGCTCATAAATAATTCCTGGTACATGTAGCTCTTTGAGACATTTCTGAGTAATGTGGAGTAATGTGGAAGATATGATATAAAGTAAATCTTTTTCTATAGAACTTTTCAGGATAATCTTTCCTTGGAGAGGTAAGTAGATAGAAAATAAAATGTACTTTGTAGGTTAATCCAGCTTTAAATGCATGCTGTTAAACTGCACAGCCAGGTTTTCTAATGGTGAGAGTTAATATTAAGTTGCAAAAATGTCTTCTTGACATTTGTTTAACTTCTGATATGATCATAGTGAAATGTTAAAGGGCCATTTGGGATCCATCTGGCATTTGTGTAATGACCATCAGCACATTGTATTGAAGATGGTTTCCAGTTCTTTCAGTGGGAATGAAAGGAGTAAAAGCTAAAGGATTGAGTTCAGCTGGCAGACAGAATGCAGCTGTTTGACTGTAATATTCCTAATGAGGTTTGGACTCATATTCATAATTCGTGTACCCCGTGGTGAACTTCTCATCATAGGATCCAATTCAATTGGAGACTGTATTCACTGCAGTTTTGGAGATTAAGAAGGTTGAAACATATGAGATTCTTAAGGGACTTTATGAGGTAAATTCTGAGATGTTTCTCTTCATTGCAGAGTCTAAGACCAGACAACATGATCTCAGAATAAAGGGGCACCAATTTAAGACTGAGATGAGAAATTTATTTTCTCAGAGGTCTGAACATCTTTGAAACTCCCTGCCACAGAGACCTGTGGGACAGAATCCTTGTAGATATTTAAAACCGAGATAAATTCTTGATCAGGAAATGAACCAAGGAGTAAGAAGAAAGGGCAGGAAAGTGGAGTTGAAGAAATGTTGAATCAGCCATGATCCTATTGAATGATGGAGCAGGCCTGAGGGGCTGAACAGCCGACTCCTGTTCCTATGTCTTCCAGCAAATCATCTAGTTTGAAAAACTGCAAATGTGATGCCCCTGTTCATTAGGGAAGGGTTGCAACAAGCAGGAAATGAAAGGAAAGGCCGATTGGCCTCACATTGATTGTTAGAAAAGTATTGGAATTAATTATCAGAGAAGTAAAGGCAAAACATTTGTAAATTTAGAATATAATCAAGGAGAGTCAGCATGGCTTCATGAAAGGGCAAACATGCCTGACTGATTTATTATAATCTTTTGAGGAAGTCTCACCAGAATAGTTACACAGGAACCACTAAATGTGTTGTGTTTGAGCATCCAGAAGGTGTTTGACAAGGTGCCTCTCAAAAGATTACATTGCAAGATAAGGGCCCATGGCATTGGAGGGAAGTATATTGGCATGGAATGAGAATTGGCTCATGGGCAGGAAACACTGAGTAGGTCAAAGAGTTTTTTTTCTCTCTGATTGGAGGTCTGGGTCCATTGGCATTCCACAGAGATCGCTGCTGGCCTACACGGTCTTCAATATGTGTAATTGACTTGGAGAGAGGAAGTGAATGTACTGTAGCCACATTTGTAGATAACACAAAAGTTGTGGGAAAGACAGGTTGCAAGAAAGATACAAATAATTTACAAAGATTGGGAGATTAAATAAGTGGGGAAGAAGTTGTGGCAAATAAAGTGGGAAAATGTGAAGTTGTTCACTTTGGAAGGCAGAACAAAGAACAGAATTATTAAAATGAAGAAAAACTGCAACCCAAAGGGAGTTAGGGAGTACCCGTAGGCAAAACGCAGAAGGCTGGTACACAGGAGCAGCGGGTCATCAGGAGGGTTAATGGAATGTTAGAAACAAAAACAGAGTTGCTGGAAAAGCTCAGCAGGTCTGGCAGCATCTGTGAAGACCCAGTGACTTTGATTTCTCTTCACAGATGCTGCCAGACCTGCTGAGCTTTTCCAGCGACTTCTGTTTTTGTTTCTAATTTCCAGCATCCACAGTTCTTTCGGTTTTTAATGGAATGTTGGCCCTTATTTCAAGTGGGTTGGAGTTTAAGAGTAGGGAAGTCTTACTGCAACTGGATAAGGTGCTGGGGAGACCACATCTGGAATACTGTGAGCAGTTTTGGTTCCCATATTTAAGGAAGGAAATCATTGTATTGGAGGCAGTTCAGAGAAGGTTCACAAAGATGACCCCTGGGATGGAGGGATTGTGTTATGAGCAAGGCTAAACAGGTTGGGACCCTACCCACTGGAGTTTAGAAGAATGAGAGGTGACCTCATTGAAACATATTGGATTCTTTGGGGCTTTACTGGGTCAATGTTGAGAGGATGTTTTCCCTCATGGGAGAGTCTAGGACCACGGGGTTTGGTCTCAGATAAAGGGGCACCAATTTAGATTGAGATGAGGGGAGTTTTCTCTCTGAGTATTGTGTGTTTTTGGAGCTCCTTGACACAGAGAGCTGTGGGGGCAGAGTCCCTTTGTGTATATTTAAGGCTGACATCAATGGATTGATGATTAGCAGTTGAATCAAGGGTTACATGGAAAGAACAGGAAAATGGACATGAGGAATATCAAATTCTTTATTTATTCATTTGTGGGAGGAGCGTATCACTGGCCAGGCCAGCATTCATTGCCCAAATGAGACTTAGGTTAGATTTAATTTAGATTAGATTTAGATTATTCTCACATAGATGTAAAATTACAGTGAAAGGTGTTTTTTCTTGTGTTATACACAAAATGTCACCACATTCTGGTGCCATTTTGAAACACTGAATATATTGCAAGATTTTACTGCAATAGAGTTCATCTTTTTCTCTTCTTGTTCCTCCTTCGCTGCTCCCCCAGTCACTGCTTGACATCAGCCAGGGTCTCTGTAACGGGTTCTGGGGTCTCAGTTACAGGACTCTGTTGCCAACACTCCCACAGCCTCTGTATCTGAACTGGGACCATGGGCCTGGGAATAAGCAGGCTCCATAGCTCCTGCTCCCCATCCCTCACTCCTCCAGATGCTGCTGCCAGTCCACCTCCTCCGCTGACGTTTCCACTCCTTTGACAGCCAGGCCTAGTTGCAGACCTGGATTCTCATCTCAGCCTGTGAATCCAAACTGGGGGGATCAATCTGGGACCTGCTCCTCACTCCCCAGGAGACAATTGGCCAGAGGACAGTTGAGTATCAACCACATTGCAGTAGGTCGGGAGTCACATGTCAGCCAGACCGGACAGTAATGATGGCAGATTTCCTTCCTTAAAGGGCGTTAGTGAACCAGATGTTTTTTTTCTGACAATCGATAATGGATTTGTGGTCACCATTAGATGCTTCAATTGAAACTTTTATTGGATTCAATTTCAACCATCTGTTGTGGTGGGATTCAAACTCAGGTCCCCAGAACATTACCTTGCTTTCTGAATTAACAGTTCAGTGATTATACCACTAGACCCTTGCCTCCCCATGAGCAGGCTCGAAGGGCTATATACCCTATTTCTGTTCCTATTTCTAATGATCCTTTGGGTTTCTTATAATGAGGTGGCCCTTGTGCTAATTATCTATGCAGCATTCCAATTGAAGAGTGAAATAATGTTCAAAACCATAAAACACATCGAAGTTCTTCATTGGAATCTTGAAATTACATTATTTTTAATTCACTGAGTTATCCTTTATTATGTAGTGTGCAATATAAGCGTGTCAGTAATTTTGCTTTCCTCAATACTTTGCTATAACCTCAAAAACATGACAGATTTGTAACTTCAAAACTGAGATGTTCCCAGCTCATATTTTATTAAACCAGCAAACAATAGATATATAGTTTATCAGGTAAGATGTGATTCTTGACTTAAATCCCAAGGGTGTGTCACTGCCCAAAGGCAGCCTTTCTGGACTGCGATCCCTATAATGTGACATTTTACAGCTAAGATAGGTTGCTCTTGGAATCTGCTGAATTCACTGAAGAATACTGCAGCAGGCATAATAATCACTGCATAATCTAACCTAGTCAAGGGGATTTTCTTCAGTTCTGAAGGATGTCTGATCAGTTGTTTTCTTGCAGTTTCTGATGGAAGATAGCACATAAGAGACATTCCGTTTCAAAACAGGAAGAAATACTTTCGATCAAACTGAAATCCACATTGTTCCAATGTCAGAAACCTGATAAGATCCCAGTGGGATATGTCATTACAGCAAATTCTGTCAGAGGAAATGTCACTCTGAGACAAACTTCTGTCAAATATTTTAATATATAATTAGCAATTTTAATTTTAAACAGAAGAAAGCGACAGAAACAAATTACACAGTTCCATCTTTAGACATTGAGTTCCATTCATTGACTATGTCTGACGGTTGTCCAGTGTCCAGGTTTTACTATATGCTGGGATGAGGATCAGACAGCTTGTGATAACTGAATGCCTTAATCAGCTCAAGATGGCCTTATCCAGAACCGAGTATGGTGCAAATTGAACGGCAGTAGATTAGAAGGCAGGTGACTTGCAGCTTATTTTCGCAGTGAAATTGTGTCTTCCAGTGCATCATTTTTTTTTTGAAGGGTTAGTGTCAATTGGCCAACCAATCAGAACACCTAGATTGCCTAATCTGATAAAGGGACAAGGTCTACTTTATGCAGCATAGCTATATTCTAATCAACCTCAGGCAGCAGCATACAACTGATCCACAAACATCGAATAGCATTTGCTGCTGAGAAGTATTAAACTCCAGTAATTGAAATTAGGATATGTGACAGATGTAATTTAGAAATGAGTTTTTGATTTTTTTAAAGTCTCACAAATACTGGTCAGTGGAAAACTGTTTAGTCTTACAGAATGTTTGTCATACACAGTTAAAATCAAACATGCTTCGCTCAAGTGCTGTGAATCACAGATAAAATGATAGCTGTTCTAACACCAAGGCACTTGGGTAGAGATAAGAACCTTCTAAAAATATTCCTGAATCTGTTTCTGTGTAGAGCATTTGAGTACCTGTTTGAAATTCCCATACAGTACTTCTGTTATACCAACCCCACATTTTTTGACACATTTACTGTTAAGTAGGGGGTTGAGACTGAGTGCAGAGACAGGCACAAAAGCAGAAGGAAATTTCCACTCACCTGCAGGGAAGTTTCTCCTGAGTGATCATGTCTTTCTCAGCTTACTCAAGGTTCGAGAGTGGGTGAAACTGCACATTTTATTGGTGGACTGACAACGTTCCTTCTCTCAATCAGACCTTCAGGTTTATTTAATGTGTGTTTGTGTATTTGGGGTTTAAAGAGGTTTGGCTTAAGTCAAGTTACAGTAAATTAGGAATCCATTGTTATTAAATGATAAGTTTGTTTACAATAAATAGATTTATTTTGTTTGTTTACAATAAATAGATTATGAAACCTGGAATGAATTTATTTTGTCCTAAGAAGCAGTCCATCAGATAAATTGATCATCAGTATGCAATCAGGTCCCAGACCTTCCCGTGGCTTGCCACTTCAACACACGATCCTGCTCCCATGCCCACATCTCTGTCCTTGGCCTGCTGCAATGTTCCAGTGAAGCTCAACACAAACTGGAGGAACAGCATCTCATCTTCCAACTAGGCATGTTACAGCCTACCAGTCTCAACATCGAATTTAACAATTTCAGATGTTTATCCCATCTCGACCACTCTGTTTTCATTCTGCTCCATAATTTTATTTCATTTATTTTATTTATCTTTTTAAATATTTTTTTCACTGTTCTGTCCCTCTTATTTCTTGATTGTCTCTCTCTCTCTCTCGTTCCCCACTCTCACATCACCCTTTTCCTCTCCTCTTCCCCTCTTTGATACCCTTCTCCCCTGTTTTCCAGAAGCCTCTGCTTCACCCATCCTCCCCATCCCCCACACATTTTGTCACATAGCACTGGCTTCAACCTTGGTCATTCTCAGCTCCTAACCTCCCTATAATCTCTCTATGCACTGTCATTATCACCTATTTATTGCTACCTTTGCTTCTGGAGCCATGACTCACCTTCTCTCAGCCGAGTATAAATACCTCCCTATTTCTCCCCTTTTTTTAGCTTTGTCAAAGGGTCAGTTAGACCCAAAACATCAGCTCTTTTCTCTCCTTACAGATGCTGCCAGACCTGCTGAGATTTTCCAGCATTTTCTCTTTTGGCATCAGCCAGACCTGCTGAGTTTCTCCAACAATTTCTGTTTTCATTTCAGGTTTTCAGCATTCATAGTTCTTCATCTTATTAAATTGATCATCTTGGTGCTTTAATTGGGTAGTTACACATTTATGACAACTTGTGGAATAAAATGGACACATTTAAGTGCACTCTTCCCAATTAAGTTGTGGCGATGGTCTTTTGAGTTGAATACCCTTTCGAGTTCAGTACTGCTTGTCTGTCCTGGTCAGGATTACAGACATCAGCCAGCGTGGCTGTCTTGTTCATGAAGGCATGTTCCCTCACTCACGCTAAAAGTGTTCACCAACAAAAAGCCAGACTTCGCATTGACTGAGTCTTTTAATCAGTTGGTCAATGTGTAAGACTCAGTACATTTAACTCTCAATACATTTATGCAAAGAAATCAGCTTTATTCTGGAACAAGAACTGTGGATGCTGAAAATGTGAAAGAGAAACAAAGTGGTGGAGAAACTCTGCAGGTCTTGTGGCATCTGTGGAGAGAAAGCAGAGTTAACCATTCAGGTCCAGTGTCCATTTTTAATTTGTTATGGAGAATGCACTGCTTAAGTCTAGGAAGATGGTTGGGTCAATTCAGTTTTTCAATAGGGAAATGGATCATTATCTGAGATGAGAATGTTTGGACAGCAAAAGGAGAAGGCAGGGAAATGTTACAAAGCAATTTGTCCATTTAGGGAACCAGCGAAAAGTGGGCTGAATAATCTGTTTTTGTGCTGCAGCCACTCTATAGTTCTATGATTCTAGATTTACAACATCGCAAAGTGGTCTCTTCGTTGCAATATTGTGATGATGTGAAAACGATTGCATTGGCGTCATAACAGCAAATTTAGTCAGCATTATAAATGGGATTATCTATTTGGGAAGAGGGAGGCACTGAAATATTACCACTTGTGAATGTGAGTGTGTATCGAGGAACTATTTCAACACACGTTCAACAGCGAACCAATACTTCCCCCTATTTGGTTGGCAGATTGATACAGATACATAACAGCAAAATACTTAGGTGCATTTAATGCTCTGCCAATATTCACAATTCATCTCTTTGAATTAATCACTATCAGCATCATTACCAGTAGCAGCCTTGTATCCATCAGTATGCTGCTGTGCAGCTGTCTCAGCTCTGACAGACTTCAGGAATACAATCCATAATTATGTTGCTCACTGCTCTATATATCAATGGATATAGAATGAAACATTTATGTCTATTACTGTATTTTAATGAAGATTGCTCCATCCCATCATTGTGATGAATGGTGCAGTGGGTGAGAATTGAGTATAAGTTTACTCGAGAACAGGCAGTCACTTCTCTATCACTGGCCATACTATCCTCTGTAAAAAGAAATGTCAAATACTAAGGGACATCGGTTTAATGTGAGAAGGGGAAAGTTTAAAGGAGATATGTTGTGGTTCTGTTTGCCGAGCTAGGAATTTATGTTGCAGACGTTTCATCCCCTGTCTAGGTGACATCCTCAGTGTTTGGGACCCTCCTGTGAAGCGCTTCTGTGATGTTCCCTCCGGCATTTATGGTGATTTGTATCTGCTGCTTCCGGTTGTCAGTTCCAGCTGTCCGTTGCAGTGGCCGGGATATTTTTTATAGAATCTGTGGATGAGTGCCATGCCTCTGGGAATTCCCTGGCTGTTCTCTGTTTGGCTTGTCCTATAATAGTAGTGTTGGCCCAGTCGAACTCATGTTGCTTGTCATCTGAGTGTGTAGCTACTAAGGATAGCTGGTCATGTCGTTTCGTGGCTAGTTGGTGTTCATGGCTACAGATCGTTAGCTGTCTTCCTGTTTGTCCTTTGTAGTGTTTTGTGCAGTCCTTGCATGGGTTTTTGTACACTACGTTGGTTTTGCTCATGCTGGGTATCGGGTCCTTTGTCCTGGTGAGTTGTTGTCTGAGAGTGGCTGTTGGTTTGTGTGCTGTTATGAGTCCTAGTGGTCGTAGTAGTCTGGCTGTCAGTTCGGAAATGCTCCTGATGTATGGTAGTGTGGCTAGTCCTTTGGGTTGTGGCATGTCCTCATTCCGTTATCTTTCCCTTAGGCATCTGTTGATGAAATTGCGCGGGTATCTGTTTTTGGTGAATACATTGTAGAGGTGTTCTTCTTCTTCTTTTTGCAGTTCTGGTGTACTGCAGTGTGTTGTGGCCCTTTTGAACAGTGTCTTGATACAACTTCTTTTGTGTGTGTTGGGGTGGTTGCTTTCATAGTTCAGGACTTGGACTGTGTGTGTGGCTTTCCTGTATACTTTTGTGGTGAATTCTCCGTTCGGTGTTCTCTGTACCATCACGTCTAGGAATGGGAGTTGGTTGTCCTTTTCTTCCTCTCCAGTGGATCTGATTCCTGTGAGTGTGGCGTTGATGATCCAGTGTGTGTTTTCTATTTCTGTGTTTTCAATGATTACAAAGGTGTTATCTACATAACTGACCCAGAGTTTGGGTTGAATTTGCAGAAAGACTGTTTGTTCTAACCTTTGCATTACAGCTTCTGCTATGAGTCCAGAGATGAGTGAGCCCATGAGTGTGTTGTTGATTTGTTCATATATTTGGTTGTTGAATGGGAAGTGTTTTGTGAGGCACAGGTCCAGTAGTTTGAGTATGCCGTCTTTGTTGATAGGTTCCCCGTCTTGTTATCTGTTCTGTATTTTCCAGCAGGTTGGCTATTGTTTCTCTGGCTAGGGTTTTGTCAATAGAGGCGAACAGTGCCATTACATAGAATGACACCATAGTTTCCTCCTTGTCTATGTGTATATTTCTGATGATGTCCAAGAATTCTTGTGTTGACTGTATAGAGTGGCTGGATCCGCTGATCAGGTGTTTCAGTTTCTGCTGTAGCTCTTTAGCCAGTTTGTGTGATGGTGTCCCTGGTAGTGATACTATGGGTCTGAGTGGGATATCTGGTTTGTGCACTTTAGGTAGTCCATAGAATCTGGGGGTGGTGTTGCTTTCAGGTTTCATTCTCTGTAGATCAAACCTGGTTATCTGTCCGTTTTTTTGCAGGTTTCTCAATGTGTTGTTTATCCTATTGGTGAGCTGTGGGGTGTGGTCAAACTCCCTCTTTTGGTAGGTGTTGGTATCTGCAAGTAGTTGTTGCGCTTTCTGGATGTACTCTGCTTTGTCCAGGATGACCGTCATTCTGCCTTTGTCTGCTGGTAAAATGATTATGTTCTGATCATTTCTTAGTGTTTTTAGTGCTTCCTTCTCCTTAGTGTTGAGGTTGTGAGAAACAATAGCCGACCTGCTGGACATACAGAACAGATAACAAGACGGGGAACCCATCAACAAAGACTGCATACTCAAACTACTGGACCTGTGCCTCATAACACACATCACATTCAACAACCACATATATGAACAAATCAACGGCACACCCATGGGCTCATCCATCTCTGGACTCATAGCAGAAGCTGTCATGCAAAGATTAGAACAAGCAGTCTTACCACAAATTCAATCCGAACTCTGGGTCAGATATGTAGATGATACCTTTGTAATCATTAAAAACACAGAAATAGAAAACAGACATTGGATCATCAACACCACACTCACAGGAATCCGATTCACTAGAAAGGAAGAAAAGGACAACCAACTCCCATTCCTAGACGTGATGGTACAGAGAACACCGAAGGGAGAATTCACCACAAAGGTATACAGGAAAGCCACACACACAGACCAAGTCCTGAACTATGAAAGCAACCACCCCAACACACACAAAAGAAGTTGCATCACGACACTGTTCAAAATGGCCACAACACACTGCAGCACACCAGAACTGCAAAAAGAAGAAGAAGAACACCTCTACAACGTATTCGCCAAAAACGGATACCCGCGCAATTTCATCAACAGATGCCTAAGGGAAAGACAACAGAATGAGGACATGCCACAACCCAAAGGACTAGCCACGTTACCATACATCAGGAGCATTTCTGAACTGACAGCCAGACTACTACGACCACTAGGACTCATAACAGCACACAAACCAACAGCCACTCTCAGACAACAACTCACCAGGACAAAGGACCCGATACCCAGCATGAGCAAAACCAACGTAGTGTACAAAAACCCATGCAAGGACTGCACAAAACATAGGACAAACAGGGAGACAGCTAATGATCCGTATCCATGAACACCAACTAGCCACAGAATGACACGACCAGCTATCCTTAGTAGCCACACACACAGATGACAAGCAACATGAGTTCGACTGGGACAACACTACTATTATAGGACAAACCAAACAGGGAAAAGCCAGGGAATTCCCAGAGGCATGGCACATCCACAGATTCTATCAATAAGCACATCGACCTGGACCCAATATACCAACCACTGCAGCGGACAACTGGAACTGACAACCGGAAGCGGCAGAGACAAACCACTATAAATGCCGGAGGAAACAACACAGAAGCGCTTCACAGGAGGTTCCCAAACACTGAGGATGTCACCTAGACAGAGGATGAAACGTCTGCAACATAAATTCCCAGCTCGGCGAACAGAACCACAACAAGCACCCGAGCTACAAATCTTCTCACAAACTTTAAAGGAGATATGCGAGACCAGTGTTTTACATGGAGGGTGGTTGGTGCCTGGAATGCACTGCAGGGGAGATGGTAAGAACAGAAACAATGGCAATGTTTCAGAGAGATTTATACACACATGCAAATGAACAGGCAAGGAATAGAGAGATATGGTCCATGTACACACCACAGGATTGGTTTAGAATAGCATCATGGCATTACAGACATGATGGGCCAAAGGGCCTGTTTGTGTGATGTACTGTTCTATTTTCCAGCACTAATGTCCTTCGTCTTGGTGAGGACAAAGAATTTCAGAGAATGGCGGGTTGGTTTTGGGTGATGATTTGATTTGATCTGATTATCATCACATGTACCTAGGTACAGTGGAAAGTTTCTTTCTGCGAGTAGTACAGGCAGGTAATAGCAAACAAGGACATACAGATCATAAGGTGCTTAGAACAAGGAGCAAGGTGCTCTTGTTTAAAATGAATGCTGTCATTTTGGTAACATCTTGTTTGACAGTATTACTACTGGCAAACTGTTCACTGGCAACATTCACAGACTTCGACACGACATCTCTGTGAAACCACATGCTAACTTCTTCCTCCATAGCTATTAACTTTACAAAAAAGGGATGAAGCATGCAGGAAATGATTTTAGTGTGTGAGACTGGCTAGACAGCTTCCTCCATGATGTTTTTGATGGCAGTTCTTGTGAATTCATGCACCCATGTAATCCTAAATTGTATACAGCTATCAGAGAGATGGGTCGACTGTGTATATCATTGATCTGTGAGGAGCAGACACCACACTTTCCTTTTCACATCACAGAATGGGAGCTGAGCAAAGCAGTACAGAAGGAGATGTACTCACCGCTGACAGAGAGAAGGCAGAAACCTGCAAGATTCTGAGTAGCTGACCACAGATAAACAGGATTTGCCCCTACAGCAGAGACTTTATAACTATTTTATACAAACACAGGACTTCATAAGTGCAAATAATGAGAATCTCATGAGAAATCTCAGCATTTAGCACATATCTAATCCTCTCTCCTGTTTTAACCTAAATGTTTCAGGAGAATCTCGCTACCAATCATTCAGAAAGGCAACAAGTTGCTGTACAAGCTGCTTGAATCTCTTTGTTTAATAATGAGGCAGAGTGATAGCAGAGAAGGAAGAAATGTGAAGTCAATCCTACTCACCAGATTCCACTTCCTCATGGAATGCCAGGTGTCCAGACATCTGAGGGTCAAACCTCAGCTTGATCGATCGCATGAAGACCCACAGCGGAAACTTGCAATCGTGAGTAGATGCAATTCTCAAATCGAGAGACAGCCCATGACACAGATGATACGAGGGAATTATGTATGGCACATGTATTTGATATATTTCCATATTTATAAGACTACACTGGAGTCTCCTGCTTGGTAAGATGTTGAGGTACTGTAGTCAGTGTTGCTACATAATTTGTTCACACAAGTGGTGTGCCAATTTCTACCACACACCTTGACTTCCTCTTCTGGCTACCCAACCAAACCAGGAGCAAGGCAAAGGCCCACTCAGCCTGATCAACTTCCTGTATCTTTGACAAAACAGATGCTTTGCTGCTTCCGTTTTGTGTATTTGCCATTTTGTGTTTGATATTATAAAAGCTAACAGCACTGTAAATGGCAGATGGAAAAGTAATGGGAGAGAAAGAATTTTAAATAATCAAAGAGCTTATAGTGAGGTTCGAAAGAAACATTTTCCCTTCCAAAGAAATTATATCAGACTCAAAATATTAATTCTGATTCTCTCTTTACCAATGCTGCTAGACCTGCTGAGCTACCCCAGTATTTCAGTCTTTCATGTTTACTCAGAGGTTGTTTACAATGTGGAGTGCCAAATCTCACAACATCCTAATTTGATACTATATCACTTTTCCTTCACTGTCTCTGGATGAAAATCTTGCAAAGTAATCTAAGATGGAGGAAGGGAAAAGAATTGTGGCAGTAAGAGCTGCTCCTTTTTTGAGGTTTTTCAGCATTGGAGTTGATTTCCTCAAATGTTTGGAGTAGTAATTAATGTTTTATAAGCTGCTGCATTGTTTTGGGAGCTTGGAAAAAAGAGATCAAAACAACAGCATGTTTAAAAAATGGAATGAGCTGCCAATGGAAGTGGGAGAAGTTGGTATGCTTACAACATTTCATACGCATCTGAATGGGTATATTAATAGGAACAGTTTAGAGGGATATGGGCCAAATGCTGGTAAATGGGATTAGATTAATTTAGGATATTTGGTTGGCATGGATGAGTTGGACTGAAAGGTCTGTTTCTGTGCTGTACAGCTCTATGACTCTGATTCCATAACTCCCTCCTGTCCTACAGAAAAACTACATGACTTCAAACAAGCAACCCACTGCCATCTTCTCAAGTGCAATTATCGTTGATTTGCGAGTAATACTCATATTTTATTTAAAGAATAAAAGAAAAAAGGAGCAAAACGTATCAATATGTTGCAAAAAAGGTGTTCAATATTTACGTTGAAAAGCAAAATAGTAAAAGATGTGAGGAATGAGCAGAATTGTGCTTTCATACGAAAGGGTCTTGTATCACTGCAGGTTTGATGAGGTAAATGGTCTGTATCTCTGCTGGAATATTCTGTGTGGTCTGTTACTGTTAGCGTATCTTCAGCTTTCAAACAGCGAGCTTCTGGTGTGCCCATTTTCTGTCTTATTTTAGTGTTTCTGATGTAGCTTTCCTTGGTACATCTGACTTTTTGACCCAGAAAACCACTTTCAGATGCTGTCTGATGTCTGACAGTGTGTGCAGTTGTGTTGTCAAACAGCCTTTCATCATCTTGGCGGAGATAGTCTCATGGGTCCACAGAGCTGCATGAGTGACATACCGAACCAAACAGTACATTATTTAATGTAAGAATGTCGATTGTACAAGTAACAGTCACATAAAAAGAGAATTCTCCAGGTATGAACAAGTTAAGACAAAATGTGCTGGAATATGAAATATAACTTATCACATCAATATTTGGGAGAGTGATTTATTAAGGCAAGGAGACAAGAAGTTAAGTGGAGTTCAGTTGTAGCACAAGGGACATAAATATTCTGCCTTCAAGTCCTAAGAAAGCCCATTACAGTCGTTTTATTTATGCAAAATTCAATTCATTTGCTGTCTAAGTTTGATAAAATGGAGATATAATTTAAGCTTATGAAATAACATTGATTTTATAATAGATACCCAAGAGTCACACATCAAGAAGTTCAAAGGCAATTCTAGAGCATAAGACTGAGAGCTCAGCGAACATCAGCAGAATAGTAGGCACAATGGCTATTTTGTAGCCTCTTCCCTTATTTTGCCCTCCTTTAATGATATATCTAGTAATTTTTAAAAATCCACCTGGGCATGCTGTTTGGATGAATTTGGATGCAGAGGAAGCTGTAGAGCTGTGTTGTGATGTAGCCTAGATTGACATGCTGCTGTTTGTAAAACCTACCAACATCAAGAGAATCAATCTCAGGTTTGCATTGAAGTATGTGGAACTGCATTTGTTTGAAGCTGAGATATGTTTAGGGTAATACAGATTCTAAAATATTGTTGTCAGATAAATTTATATCTACATTGTTGGAGTGCATTATTCTCAGCAAGATATGAAGTACAGTTGCCAGTCATGGCTGTTGCCTTACTGCTAGTGCCATTTGAAACTCAAATTAAATGAAATTTGCTGAAGGTTTTGTCTTTGATTTCTTGCACTAAAGTTAGATATTTCAGAAAAATTGTAATGCTCCTGTTTATTTCTCCTGTTGTGAAATTCAGGTTCACAGTAATAAACTGGCTAATCTGCTGATCAGTTGCAGCAGGAGATGAATGTATCCAATGATTATACAACATGGAGCTGTGAGTCGAGAGTGTGGTGCTGGAAAAGCACAGCAGGTCAGGCGGCATCGGAGGAGCAGGAGAATCGATTTTTCGGGCATAAGCCTTTCATCAGGAATGAGTCTTGTAGGCCAGAGGGCTGAGGGATAAATGGAGAGGGACGAGGCTGGGGAGAAGGTAGCTGGGAATGTGATAGGTAGATGAAGATGGGGGTGTGTTGATGATAGGTTGGAGTGGAGGGTGGAGTGAACAGATGGGAAGGAAGATGGACAGGTCAAGAGGGCGGTGCCAAGTCAGAGGCTTGGGATTGGGATAATGTGGGGGGGAGGGGAAATGATGAAACTGGTGCAATTCACATTGATCCCTCGTGTGGTTGCGGGGTCCCAAGGTGGAAAATGAGATGTTCTTCCACCGGGGGTCAGGTGCTTAGGGTTTGGTGATGGAGGAGGTTCAGGACCTGCATATCCTTGGCGGAGTGGGAGGGGGTGTTGAAGTTTTAGCCATGAGGCGGTGGCGTTGGTTAGTGCGGGTGTCCCAGATTTATTCTCTGAAACGATCCACAAGTTGGCGTTCTGTCTTCCATAGCTACACTGGCACCAACCCATACCTGTTCCTCCGCTACATCGATGACTGTATTGGCATCACCTCATTCTCCCATAAGGAGGTTAAACAGTTCATCAACTTCACAAACACTTTTCACCTGACCTCAAATTCACCTGGACCATCTCGGACACCTTCCTTCTCTTCCTGGACCTCTCCATCTCCATCACTGATGACCAACTAAACACGGACATTTGCGACAAACTCACTGACTCCCACAGTACCTGGACTACACCTCCACCTCCCCTGCCTCCTGTAAAAATGCCATCCCTTATTTCTAACTTCTCCACCTCCACTGCATCTGCTCCCAGAAAGGACAATTCCACTATAGAATATCCCAGTAGGCCTTCTTCAAAAACCGCAATTTCCTCTCCCATGTGATTGCCGATGCCCTCGAGCGTATCTCCTCCATTTCCTGCACCTCCACTCTTGAACCCCACCCCTCCAATCTCAACAAGGACGGAACCCCCCCCCCCCCCCCCCCCCGGTGCTCACCTTCCACCCCACTAACCTCCAGATAGATAGCATCATCTTTCGCCACTTTCACCACCTGCAAACAGACCCCACCACTGAGGATATATTTCCCTTCCCACACCTATCAGCATTCCGGAGAGACTACTCCCTCTGCGACTCCCTTGTCAGATCCACTCCCCTCACCAACCCAACTCCCACTCCCGGCACCTTCCCCTGCCACTGCAGGCAGTGCAAAACCTGCACCCACACCTCCTCCCTCACCTCTACCCAAGGCCCTAAAGGATCCTTCCACATCCGACAGAAGTTTGCCTGTATTTCCACACACCTCATCTACTGCATCCATTGCACACAATGTGGTCTCCTCTACATTGGGGAGACAGGACGCGAACTTGTGGATCATTTCAGAGAAAATTTCTGGGACACCCGCACCAACTAAACCCACTGCCCCGCGACTGAACACTTCAACTCCCCCTCCCACTCCGCAAAGGGCATGAAGGTCCTGGGCCTCCTCCATTGGCAAACCCTAACCATTCTGGTAAAAGAAAGCCTCATCTTCCGCCTTGGGATACAGCAACCACATGGGATCAATGTGGATTTCACAAGTTTCCTCATTTCCTTTCCCCTCCCCATATCCCAATCCCAAGCCTCCAATTTGGCATCGCCCTCTTGTTCTATCCATCTTCTTTCCCATCTATCTGCTCCAACCTCCTCTCCAACCTATCACTTTCTCCCCCACCTTCATCTACCTGTCACATTCCCAGCTACTTTCGTCCTAACCCCATCCCCTTCCCATTTATTTCTCAGCCGCCCTGGCCCACAAGCCTCATTCCTGATGAAGGGTTTATGCCCGAAATGTTAATTCTCCTGCTCCTTGGATGCTGCCTGATCTGCTGTGCTTTTCCAGCACCACACTTTTGACTCTGATCTCCAACAACTGTAGTCCTCACTTTTTTTCCTATGGAGGTATGAGTTGGAATTTGATAGGCTAATTTTTGGCACCATGATAAACCTTGCAGTCTCAGCTTTGTTACTGTGGAACTGCATCATACAGATCCTGCTCATCTCCAAACCAGCAGAAAATTCTTATATGTGATGGTCAGCAAACAATGCAAAGTGAATCTCAAAAAGATGAATGCCCATGTACAGTGGATGCAGCGTGTGGAGGTTGTAGAGAAGTAAGTGGTGAACAATGGGAGTTGTGTAATATGGCTACAGGTAGACTCTGTGTATCGTGGATTTTGATGGGTGCTGGATATTGTTGCAGAGAAATGATTGAGGCAGTGGAAGCAGTGTGATGCAGACATTGGTGTACAATGTGCAGTGCCCGGGGTGATAAGAAACCAAGAGGAGTGACAAACAGAAAGGGCAATATGAACCAATTGCAACAGGATATAGAGAGGCTAGCAGAATAAGTAAGTCCAGCAAGTGACAGATTTATGTGAATAGAGAACAAGTCAGGGGATGCATTTTGCCAGAAGGAATAAGGAGCAGCAATAAAAACATAATGGCACAGGGCTAAAGGGTGTCAAGGACAATTGACATGCTCTTTGAAGATTGTGGGGCATTTTAAGAGAATCGTTAGTGAAACTTATGAAATCTTGCACTGCTTAAGTTCAATACTACAGAAGTTATGCTGAATCTTCATTAAACTCCAGTCAGGCTACAATACTGTCCAGTTTTGATCACTACGCTTTAGGAAGTGGTGAGAGTCCTTGAAAGGGTGCATAAGAGATTTACCAGAATGGTCAACACATCTGAACCACATTTGTGACGAAGAACCTTTCTACACAACAAATGGTAAAGATCTGGCACTTGCTGCACACAAGAATTGTGGATCCAAGGACAGTATTTGATTTCAAAAGGAAATTGAATGGAGTGAATTAAACTTATAAGCCTTTGAGAATTGGAGGAGGGATGACAGGACAAAATTGCCGTCTGGAGTGCTGGGAATGGACCCAATATGTGAAATTGTCTCTTTTTGTGTTATTATTAAAGGATCAGGACTTATAACTCTTTCAGAGAGCAGGAGCAATGGGATGGATTCTTCTCTGATGTTACTATCCTTACTCTGGTTCCAGTATTGAATAACATAGACAGAAGAAGCTTACATGGATCCTACTGCTGAAATGTATGTCTGCAGAAACTGCCAACCAATACAGTAACTTGTTTACAATCATTATGGGCATTATGTGAGTCAAGTCAATCAACACTTGAGATCATGGCATGGTAAGAGAAATGATAGACTGGACCAAAGAATAAAGAGAACAAAGAACAAAGAAAATTGCAGCACAGGAACAGGCCCTTCGGTCCTCCTAGCCTGCTCTGATCTGGATTGTCTATCTAAACTTGTCACCTAGTTTCTCAGGCAACGTGTTCCAGGCACCCACCACCCTCTGCATAAAGAACTTTCCATGCATGTCTCCCTTAAACTTTTCCCACTTTTGTCCATCCTCATGCATTTGTGCGAGAAGGGCTTGAGTTATTAACAAGATGAGGAAGAAGTCTGAATGCAGCTCAAACCTTGAATAGGAGTGGTCTGAAGATATGGATGACTTCCTATTTGGCTCAGACTTATGGCCTGGTTCAGAATAATCAGTTCTTATGTGAAAATTTGTATAAATTGGAAGATTGTGGATTCAATTCCCATAAAGACCTGAAATACAAACCATTGGCTGATACAGCAGCGGTTCAAGAAGGTGGCTCACTTCCATGTTCTTGAGGACAAATGGGAATGAACAATCTGACACACACACAAATATCTCATAGGAAAACAAAATGAAAATCCGGGTACAGTCCTGTGCACACTGTCAAAGAGATGTTTTTCAGTTGAGACATTGAACACACATTCCTCTCTCCCTGCTCAAGTGAGAGGCATTCGTTGAAAATGAACAAAAGGTTTCTATGTTGACATAATAACAGAAAGTACTGGAGAAATTTAGCAGGTCTGACAGGATCTGTGGAGAGAGAAACACTGTTAACAGAAGTCCAGCATGACTCTTCTATGAACTTTGAAGTGTTCTTAAGAAGAGTCATACTAGGCTTAAAACATTAACTCTGTTTCTCTCTCCGCAGATGCTGCCAGACTGGCTGAGTTTCTCCAATTACCTCCTTGCCACCATGATTTAAATTTGAGATCTCCAGCACCAGAAATACTTTGTTTTCATTTTAAGATCCTATAGCATCCTGACCAATATTTCTCTCTCATCTCCACCATCTGAAACAAATTTCTGATCATTTGCTCTTATTTACTGCTTTGGAACATGTTACAGCTATGTTGCCTGATGGGTGTGATAGTTTCAGAAATTTAATTGATTGTATAATGCTTCAGGATGATCAGAAGACGTGCCAAGTTGCTAAACAAATGCAGGTCCATTGTTACAGTTATCCCCGTTATGTTAGACAGGCCAAGCTGAAGCTGGACAGCTGTAGTGTTGTGGGAAGTGTCTGTAACTGCCTTTGTAAGTGTCCCAGATTCAACAGCATCTGGAGGCTGGGAAACTGGAACAAAGCAAGTGGAAGTCAACACTGTCAGTGCTTCTCCACTAATGGAACCACACAATATAAAGAGATGGCCAAACTAGGAAATATCATAAATTATTTAGCGTAAATGTGAAGCTTTTCTGTACAAAGTCATTTTGGAATCATTTTAGAGGTTATTGTACCTGCTGTGCTAAAATATTAACAGATATGTTTTCATGTCTTACTTTGTCCATATAAGCCTTTCAAATAAAAGGCCTTCAAATTATGCCCAGGGTCTAGCCTGAAAATCCAGGTGAGTGTAATTGCCATTGGGGGTAGGCACTTTTTAAAAAATGACTTGAGGTGAATTCATAATAATGGACATTGCATTGAGCTTAAAAAAGCACAGTCATATGTGCATTGTTAATTTGCATTGTTTTCCAATCACAGAATTCACAACATAGAAAAGTAGCAAACAAAGATTAGAAAGTCAAATGGAATGCTGGCCTTCCTTACAAGAGGATTGGAAACAGTAATGAAATGACCCTAAATGCAAACCAAAAGAACTGTGGATGCTGGAAATCAGAAACAAAAACAGAAATTGCTGGAAAAGTTCAGCAGGTCTGGCAGCAACTGTGGAGAGAAATCAGAGTTAACGTTTTGGGTCTCGTGATCCTTCCTCAGAACTCAGACCCGGTTCACAGCAAAGCTTCATGAAACAGCTTCCAAGGATAAGGGGGTTGCCTCTGATGCGAGGCTAAGTGAATTATCGTACAGTCACTGAATGGTGGAGATCATTTTACCCTTTGTGACTGTGCTGTCAGCCAGAAAAAACACAATTGCAGTGCAATTAACATTAGCCAAAGAGACTTTGGAGTGTAGGTTCATAGCTCCTTGAAAGCATAGTCGCAGGGAGATAGGATAGTGAAGAAGGCATTTGGTATGCTTTCCTTTATTGGTCAGAGGATTGAGTACAGGAGTTGGGAGGTCATGTTGCGGCTGTACAGGACATTGGTTAGGCCACTGTTGGAATAGTGCGTGCAATTCTTGTCTCCTTCCTATCGGAAAGATGTTGTGAAACTTGAAAGGGTTCAGAAAAGATTTACAAAGATGTTGCCAGGGTTGGAGGATCTGAGCTACAGGGAGAGGCTGAACAGGCTGGGGCTGTTTTCCCTGGAGTGTCAGAGGGGTGACCTTATAGAGGTTTACAAAATTATGAGGGGCATGGATAGAATAAGTAGACAAAATCTTTTCCTTGAGGTCGGGGAGTCTAGAACTAGAGGGTGTAGGTTTAGGGTGAGAGGGGAAATATATAAAAGAGACCTAAGGGGCAACTTTTTCACACAGAGGGTGGTATGTGTATGGAATGAGCTGCCAGAGGATGTGGCAGAGACTGGTACAATTGCAACATTTAAGAGGCATTTGGATAGGTATATAAATAGGAAGGGTTTGGAGGGATATGGGCTGGGTGCTGGCAGTGGGACTAGATTAGGTTGGGATATCTGGTCGGCATGGACGGGTTGGACCGAAGGGTCTGTTTCCATGCTGTACATCTCTATGACTCTATAACTCATAGAATCAGTGTGAAGCAAGCCATTTGGCCCATCGAGTCCACACCAAATATAGAAATACTTAAACTATTCGCATACCTGAAAAAACTCCAATAAAATGGTAAATAGAGTAATATCTTGTTTGGAGGTTAACACAGGAAGCAGGCAACTCTTTTTGGAGCCAGAACTGGAAAGACAATGAGCATAATGGTAATGTCACGAGAACGGTGGTGCCAGGCTAATGCTGTGGTGACATGGATTCAAGTCCTACAACAGCTGGAATTTATGTGCAATAAAAACCCTAAACTGGCAATAGTCTCAGTCACAGTGATCATCAACTGTCATTAAAGAGTAGGAGAAACTGAGGCCTGCAGATGCTGGAGTATCAGAGTCCAGAGAGTGGTGCTGGAAAAACATAGCAGGTCAGGCAGCATTCAAGGGGCAGGAGAGTCAACATTTCAGTCTTAAGCCTTTCATCAGGAATGAGGCTTGTGAGCCTCGGGGGTTGAGAGATAAATGGGGGTGGGGGGGAGGTATTGGGGCCTGGTCTAGGGGGAAGTTGGCTGAGAGTGTGATAGGTAGATGAAGGTAGAGGTGATGGTGATAGTCAGAGGGAAGGGTGGAGCAGATAGGTGGGAAGGAAAATGGACAGGTCAGACCGGTCATGAGGGCGGTGCCAAGTTGGAAGGTTGTAAGGTGGAGGGGAGGAAACTGGTGAAATCCATATTGATCCCATGTGGTTTGTGGGTCTCAAGGTGGAAGATGAGGTGTTCTTCCTCCAGGCATTGGGTTGTTAGGGTTTGGCGATGGAGGAGGCCCAGCACCTACATATACTTGGTGGAGTGGGAGGGGGAGATAAAGCCATTAAAAATGCCATTCAGCCCATCAATTCTGCTCCACCATTCAATGAACTCATGACTGATCTGATCATCCTTGACTCCATTTTCCTGCCTTTGCCCCTTACCCCTTGATTCTCCTCCTGATTAGGGAAGGAAATCTGTGACCCATACCTGGTCTAGTCTACATGTGACTCCAGACCCCCACAGCAATATGCTTGACTCTTAACTGCCCCCTAAAATGACCTAGAGAGAAAATCAGTTCAGGGGCAAGAAGAAATAGGCAATAAATTTGAGCATTACTAGCGATGCCCATATCCAATGAAAGAATATTTAAACAATTTTGATTCTTGTTTTCCCTGCTCTGCTTTAACACCAGTATATGCCAACATGAAGGCAGTTCCCATCAAACCCCTGCCAAGTTACAGTGCGGGAAACTGAATTATTGCTTGGCACCACTCGCAGTGTTTTCGTGAAATCTCAAACCAGTACAAACTAACAATTTCAGAGAAAGAGGTAAATGGCTTGATATAATTCAGGAGCACCAAGGTTGAGGAACTTGGGCTGATCATTTACATATTCCCCACTTTCTGTTCAAAAATGCAAGTCATCTGATTTTTTAATAGCTTGGTGTGAATGATTTCTATGTGCTGAAAGGCAATTTAATAACTGCATTTTAAATGAATACTGACAAATTAAAGAGTTGAATGTTTTTGGGCATGTAATTGTCACACCAGTTGGTTTGCCTGTGTCTCTGGCCTTGCCCATCCAGGGTCGTTCCTCTGGAGATGAGATGAAAATGCAGCAATGGATGTTGTTCAAGGCTCATCAACGCCTCTTCTTGGGACAGAGCAACCTGCTGCAGCCAGCTGGTGACTTGGCACAGGGGAGGCACCTGACTCCTCAATGCCTGCTCGCTGGATCCATCACAAGGGGGTTTCGTTTTTCAATTGCACAGTTAAAACAAGTTAGAAAGAAGGAATCTCAAAATGGCAGCAGCGTCTCTCTCAGTCACCTGAAAAGGCTGCTCTTGAGTTCATCCAAACTGCAGTCTGGCCAGTAATTCACCGCTTCAGAGAAATCACAGCCCAATGTCTGACTCCCTGACATTATAGACTTCTAACACTGTGCGGAGCCCCAAGGGAGTTGCATACACAATTCTACATTACATAAAGTATGGAGCGAATGTCATCTGAGGAGAGGTTGAGTCGGTTGGGCCTCAACTCGTTGGAGTTTAGAAGAATGAAAGGCAACCTGTTGGCAACACACAGGATTCTTAAGCAGCTCAACAGAACAGATGCAGAGAGGTTGCATCCCCTTGTGGGATAGTCTCAGACCAGAGGACAGAATCTCAGAAGAAGGGGTCACACATTTAAGACAGATGAGGAGCAATTTCTTCTCTCAGTAAGTATTAAGTCTGTGGAATTCTTGACTGCAGAAGGCTGTCGAGGCCAGGCCATTAAATATACTCAAGCGTGTGATGGACAGCTTTTTAATCAGTAGTAGAATCATCAGTTATAGTGAAATGGCAAGGGAATGGAATTGAGGATTATCAGATCAGCCATGAGTTCGTTGAATGGTGGAGCAGATTTGATGGGCTGAATGACCTACGTCTGTTGCTGTGTTTTATGTAAAAAGTGAGGTCTGCAGATGCTGGAGATCACAGCTGAAAATGTGTTGCTGGTTAAAGCACAGCAGGTCAGGCAGCATCCAAGGAACAGGAAATTCGACGTTTCAGGCCAGAGCCCTCCATTCCTGATGAAGGGCTCCGGCCTGAAACGTCGAATTTCCTGTTCCTTGGATGCTGCCTGACCTGCTGTGCTTTAACCAGCAACACATTTTCAGCTACGTTTTATGGTCTTATTGAGTTTAGAGGTTGTTTTTGTGTATCATGTGATGGTGTGGGAGTGATATAAACGCATGGTATGAGATTTTTTTTTCCTTTGCACCAGTGGATCAGCAGCCTGGTTTACATCTGTCAGTAGAATTACAAATGCAGAAAGGTGTAAATTGCTGCTGACCTATTGTAATTCAAATACACTGCCACACAAAACTGAAACCTTCCCCTGGTATGCTGATGGTGGATATAATATGCTGCAGCCTGCAGGTTTGGTTTTATCAGGTTAGAAACAAAAAAAACAGCTGTGTTCCATCCTACCTTGGTTTTATCAGGTGGAATATTTTTCTCACTGCTGGCACTGACACATTACATTCATTGTGATGGAAATCCCACCTTTTGTCCTGGTCAGACATTAACAAATCCACCAAATGGTCAAATTTAATTCTTGTTTTTGAAGCAATAACAAGAAAATGTGGTGTAAATCCAAAAAATTCTAGATTGGTTCATGGGTTGGAACATCAGTTCCTTTTAATTTATGCTAAATGCCATTGATAATTTCTAAAAATAAAAGTGACTCTTCCAAATCCGGGTTCACGACAGTGTCAAACAAGAGAGCATTTATCACTGTGAAAATCAGTACTGCAGCACATTTATCAACTGCAGGAGTTGGCAATAATCAGACAATCTGAGATGTTATTCCAGCTGGAAGAAGAGTTTGTCGTCTTAGAAACCATGCCAGAGTGATAGTGGGTGAAAATCACAAGGTACTGTCTGGCATCAATTGTGTTGTTTTCACAAAAGTACATGGGTCTCACAAACTGAAATTTCTGATTCAGACTAGTGAGGGAACATCTGTAAGATACTAATGATAATGCACTGCTCTGTTGAATCCATATTTTACATATTATCTTAAAACATGATCTGGAAAGTGTTTATGAAGCTCAGGCCAGGAATCAGCTGCATTTTCATCGTGCCAGTTAATTGTAGGATAAATTCATTGATCATGAATTTCCAGTGGGAAACTGTGTTCATGGTGTTAAGCCCAGATTGGCACAATAACAATTCCATCTCTGAGTTCGAGCTTTGTGGTCTGTAGCATTGATGCAGTAATGATGCCACACTGGTCTTCTAGATGCTTTGTTGTACAGCAGCTAATTTGCATGCAGGAAGATTCCATAAAGAATAATGGACAGTTAAACAGATCCTAGTGGTTTTAGTTAAGAGATGAATGGAACACTAGGAGAAACTCTTTAGCATTTCATCAAATCGTGTGCTGAAATCGTCACATTTCACACCAAGTTAATCTTTCAACCTGAAGGTGGCACCTTGTATGAGTGTCATCTTAAATTTTATATTCAGTATCTACTATAAGACTTGAATATGCAGGTTCTTCTGTAAAGGCAAGAATGGAACCAATGAACACATTGGCATTGGTGGCAAACTTCCAAGTACAGAATCTGTGGCTGCTGCTGCTGCTGGATTGCTCCTCTGTGGGCCACAGAGCTCCTGCTTAAGAGGAGAGAGTGTGGTGCTGGAAAAGAACAACAGGTTAGGCAGCATCCGAGGAGCAGGAGAATCAACGTTTCAGGCAAAAGCCCTTCATCAGGAATGAGGCTAGGAGCCAAGGGCGTGGTGAGAGAAATGGCAGGGGGATGGGGTTGGGGGGAAGGTAGCTGAGAATGCAATAGGTAGATGGAGGTAGAGGTATTTCTCAATAATGTCTCCTTTGAATCCTCCCACTTCCTCCATGACATTCCTGAAGAAGGACTTATGCCCAAAACGTCGATTCTCCTGCTCCTCAGAAGCTGTCTGGCCTGCTGTGTTTTTCCAGCGTCACATTTTTCAACAGAAGTCACATGAATCCAGGCTACAGTCCAACAGGTTTATTTGAAGTCACAAGCTTTCGGAGCACTGCCCCTTCATCAGGTGACTTCACATGATGAAGGGGCAGCAATCCTAAAGCTTGTGATTTCAAATAAATCTGTTGGACTTTAACCTGGTGTGATGTGACTTCTGACCTGGAAATATCACAAGATCACTGGCATCATGAACATGGGAATATAAATGGACGATGTCTCCAGCAGACCTTTCAATGAGATCCCATACAAGGGATTGTTCTCAAAAAGATGAAAACACTTGGAAAGAGTGGTGAGATGGAGACAGTGTTGTGAAGATCAAAGTAAATAGAGGAGACAGCAGAAAGGAAAGCTGATGAAATTGAGGACATTGAGGTAACCTGAGAAAGGAGATATGGGTGGGGCAGATACTCCACTATATCTTTTGGTATTCGATTTATTTTTCTTAGTGAGAACACACATCCTTATTAAACCTGGAATTAACTCAAAGGGGAATGATCACTTTATAATAGCTTTCATGGTTCAGTTTGATTTTTAAAAACTGGCCATGTACACGCACAAGCCACATCTACAGAAGCTAGGGTGACTGCCCATTTTGCTGAGTTTCTGGTTGATTGTCTATTTCCTAACCAGCTAACAATCATGTGGAGCTCAGGACATTTTGCATCTTGTGGATGATCTTTTCATTCATGACTCACTGGCTTGCTGTTACCTTTTGTTGAGATCAATGCAGCAAAATAAACAGTCACTTCTGCAAGAATCCACAAGGGGTCTGGACACATCAAGTCAATATTTGCAAGGTTGAACTTGTTATTTTAGTTTTGCAATATTGTGAAGACAATTGATTATTGTTCCTTGCCCAAGTAGTCATTTTTCAAGTGAGAGCCAATACTGGCAATGTCAATCAACTGTCACAGGCAAGGCCAAGTTTCCTCTTTGTTAATTTATTCTGAAGAAAATAATGTTACCTGCAAACCTGCTAATACCTAATTTTCCTGGTTCAACTGAGTGGCTTGCTGGATCACTTCAGAGAGGGATTTGCCTTGGAGTAAATGTAAGAGAGATCGCACAGGTACAGGTGACACAAGCACAGACTAATTACACTGCACAGCCAGTTTTCATGTTATATTCTGTGGAATGAACCAATTAATTTTGTTTTTCTTCATTGCATTTCCTTGCAAGTAATGTCATTGATGAATTGGGAGGCAGGACAGGCCAGTAAGGATTGAAATGCTGGACAACCAAGATGCAAACAGTGAAATTTGCTCAGTTAGAAGTTGGAAAGGCAGGTGCCACTTGATCAGAATTTTGTCATCATGTATTTCCCCTACCTACCCATATTTCAGCATCTGTGACCCAGGTCTCAATCATCTTCATACTATTCAGTAGAACTCTGACACTAAACCCATCTGGTTCAATTCCTTGAATCCTTCCTCGCTGCAAACCATCTGCTGAAGTTGAAGGCACTGTCCAAACCTTTCCTGGATCATTACGTCATTACAATAAAACTATTTTCTGATATTGTACCTGAGCTAAGAGTGACTTTCTGTCCATAGTATCATCTTCCCTCATAGCCCAGGAAGGATCTTAGAAACATCAACTTCTAAATTCCTGGCTCTTGAACCATTTTATTGATTTAAAGGACCCCCAGATGTTCAGAGAAACTGAAAATCTAGAATCTTGATCAGTTACTTCCAAACCTACTAAATATTTATCATTTGGTTTCAAAGATAACCCTATTTCGTCCAATAACAGCAACTTGCTTTTAAATAGTGTCTTTAATAGAGTAAAATGCCCCAAAAACACTTCACGGGAGAATCATCAGAAAAAAATTGACACTTGTACATAAGAAGATACGTTGAAGGGTAAGCAAGTGACCAAATTTGAGATGTGCAAGAAACCAGAATTGGAGAAACACTGAATTGGAGGATTGGAGGGATGAAAGAAATGACAGATGTGGGGGCAAGAGATTTTGAAATGGGGATTTAGGAGCCAAGTTAGGTCAGTGACACAGAGGATTATGGATATGTGGGACAGTGTGAGTTGGGATATGGACAGCAAAGGAGAAAGTGAGGACTGCAGATGCTGGAGATCAGAGCTGAAAATGTGTTGCTGGAAATGTGCAGCAGGTCAGGCAGCATCCAAGGAGCAGGAGAATCGATGTTTTGGGCATGAGCCCTTCTTCCTGAAGAAGGGCTTATGCCCGAAACGTCGATTCTCCTGCTCCTTGGATGCTGCCTGACCTGCTGCGCTTTTCCAGCAACACATTTTCAGATATGGACAGCAAACTTTTGGATGGGCTCATGTTTATGGAGAGTTTTGGAGGAATCAAATCAGAGGAGTAGACTACATTTAAGGTATTTTGTACATTAATATGCCACATACCAAATAACCATCTTCTGTAATAATTATTTTATGTAAAAAGTGTCAGATGGTTGACTTCTGCAAAAGAAGTCTAATTTTTTTCACTGTTTATATTGTGAACAGTAAACAATGGAGAAGGAAACTTCAAGTTCTTTTTGTGATTGATTGTTCTTCACAGAACAGAACTGCACAAATTAGATACAAGGAGAAAATAATGGAACTCTCTTATGGTTACCACAGCAGACCCAAGCTCAGCAGCAAGTTAGAAAATGTGCAACAGCAAAACTAGTTGTTCGAGAATACAGAACTTGAGCAATCCTGAAAAAAAAATCTTGTTGAAGTCTTTCATCTTGTACTTGTCAGGATATTTGGCAAGAAAATCGATTTAAAGGGGAACCAACGTTTGTAATATGTGTTAGGAGAATGAGACAGGCAGATGGAGCTTCTTGGCTCAAATGTTGTGAATAAGATTTCACCAGTTAATGAAAATTGACAGTTAATTTCCCAACTTGTTTCTATTTTAAATGGGCAGGTGCATTCTGATTTCTATGGCATTGCCTTGCACACACAAGTGCACACTGTGAGACTGCCTTAAAATTCTAAATTGGTTGTCAGTATAATTCTTCACAGAGTTAGGATTTTGCAGCAAAGTTGTCCAAATATCTGTCAGTTAACTGTCAGTCGTCATTAACTGATGCATTTAACATGTCAATGTCTTTGTCAATCAGTCCACTTGCCAACAAATCCTCACTCTCCACTCATGCAGTGGTCTTGTTCTTAAACTGGAATTCTTACAAATTGTCCTGATGAGCGCAGTTTTATTTTAAATGGGCAGGTGCATTCTGATATCTGATGGCATTGCCTTGTGCACACAAGTGCACACTGTGAGACTGCCTTAAGATTCTAAATTGGTTGTCAGTATAATTCTTCACAGAGTTAGGACTTTGCAGCAAAGTTGTCCAAATATTTGTCAGTTAACTGTCAATTATCATTAACTGGTGCATTTAACATGTCTTCCGCGAAATGTTTTTGTTTGTAATATAAAGCTAATAACTTTGAACTCATCTGGGTGGTTGAGACTGCACTGGCCCAGGTGGTAAGCTTGGACCAGGCAGACTGGTCTGAGGTTGAAATAACTCCATAGAGGCAGGTATCCCATCACCAAGTCCCCCTTTGTTTACATGTAGAGAGTCCTTGACCCTGATCTAGCTCCCTCAAAGACAGCTTTCAGAGTGAGCGGTACCTCTGACACTCCTGTTTATATTTGTCAGCCAGGCCTCCCTGATTGGACTAGAGTAACAGCCCCAATCAGGGAACTCATATTCTATGAAGTCCACCTGTCTGACCTTGTTACAATCACTGCAGGGGTCTACGCTACCCCTTCCTTTGGGTCCCTGTCCACAGAGCAGGGCACCAGTTTTCCTTCTTCATGTTCAGGATAAGTGACATGAACTGTGCAGGGTAGCATTTGGCCTGGTGTACAATAAAGTCAGCAACATTGTGATATCCCAGCAGTGGCCAGTACCTAGCTCACAGAGAGTAGGAGAGCACCATAGGGGAGTGATACATAGGTAACAAGGTGAGTTTGGGAAGATGACATGAGAAAACCCTTTTGGGTTCGTGGAGAGAAGCATTCTGCAAATCTCACCAAAACTAATAGCCAACTTGTAGCAAAATTCCGTCCGTTACCGTCGCACCACAACATTCCCTGTGCTGGAGGTCAATGCAGCTCATCAGAGGGTAGATCGGTAATTAGACTGTGCTTTAGCTGAAGATACTTAATCATCTCCTCCAGTAAGTGCTCAGTTCTTTGAGATGATGTTATTAGGTGGTCGTTGACCCGTTTTCTGTTATAGCGTTGAGATGTTTAAACAATTGACTCCAGTTTTATTTTTGTGCAACTCTGAGGATTTTTCTGTCAGCTGTTTTCAACTGAGACTTTGCTCAGATGGTAGTTTGTTATCAGATAGAATCCAATTGCAGTCATGTAATCCATTCTGTGTACTGTGCAAGAATTAGTCACTTAGTATCACAGGCCTCTGAGAGCAAGTAATGGCAAACTACAATGATTTATTACAGAAACAACAGTATAAGCTGTACATCGATAGGACTATTATCTGTGCACAAGATCTGAAAGCCTGACATTTTGCTTTATCTTTTTAACCCTTTAAATATACAGTTTTTTCTGCTGATTATGGCTGATATGTCAAATAGAAGTGGAGTAGCTAACAATCACAATTCCCTTTATTTTCCATTTTGTTGAACCAGCACCTCAAAAGAAGCTGCCCATCTCCTGACTGAGTGAATGTAACAAATTAAGATCACTACATCAAGCTGATAATTTTAGCATAGCCTAGTCACCCTCTCTAACAGAACTTACTATCATCAATGATAGTTCTATACTCATGTAAATTATTCTCATGCTTTCTCAAACCCATTGAGGGGTGACAGCAGTGTCATAGAATCATAAAGATGTATAGCATGGAAACGGACCTTTCAGTCCAACTCGTCCACGCTGACCAGATATCCTAGACAAATCTAGTCCCATTTGCCAGCAGTCTCAGGTAGACAAGATAGCAAAAAAAAGAGTTACGTATGCTTGCCTTTATTGGTCAGTGCTTATGTACAGGAGTTGGGAGGTCATGTTCTGGCTGTACAGGAAATTGGTTTCAGTCATTAGTGGAATACTGTATTCAGTTCTGGTCTCCCTGCTATAGAAAAGATGTTGTGAAACTTGAAAGCGTTCAGGAAAGACTTACAAGGACGTTACCAGAGTTGGAGGATTTGATCTGTAGGCAGAGCTGAATAGGCTGGGGCTGTTTTCCTTGGTGCATCAGAAGCTAAAGGGTGACCTTTTTTTAGATTCGATTCCCTATAGTGTGGAAACAGGGCCTTTGGCCACACCAAGCTTCCGAAGAACAATCCACCCAGACCCATTCCCCTACATTTACCCCTGCATCTAACACTACGGGCAATTTAACATGGCCAATTCACCTAACCTGCACATTCCCTGAGGCGGGAATTGAACCTGGGTCACTGGCGCTGTGAGGCAACAGTGCTAACCACTGAGCCACCGTGACACCCTTATAGAGGTTTATAAAATCATGAGGGGCATGGAGAGAGTGAATAGCCAAAGTCTTTTCCCCAAGGTGGGGGAGTCCAGAACAAGAGAGCATAGGTTTATGGTGAAGGGGAAAGATTTAAAAACGACCTAAGGGGCAACCTTTTCAGGCAGAGGGTGGTGCTTGTGTGACATGAGCTGCCAGAGGAAGTGATGGAGGGTTATGGGCCAAATGCTGGCAAATGGATGAGGTTTATTTAGGATATCTGGTCAGCATGGACAAAGTGGACCGAAGGATCTATTTCTGTGCTTTACATCTCTATGACTTTATGCTTTATCTCACTTCGCAGCAGCTATATGAATATCAGCATTTTCTCATGGCCTATGAGATTTAATGAAAGACAAAGGTGATATTTAATTCTGGTGATGATAGTCTCACAAGCCATCATTGTATCAAAATTCCTGATGACCCTTTGCCCCTGTAGTAATGCTTCAGTGCTTCTTGCCCCCACTGTGGGCTGTAATTATTGTTTGACGAGTTTAAAAGGGTAGGCATCTATCATCTTTGTTTGAGCAAGTAATCATCGTGGATTAATCATTTGGCAACTGTGAGTACAAACTGAAATTCTAAGAAAATATCAGAGTGAGGGATCACGTACTAATAACTGCACAATTGTGGAGACTTCGCGAACACCAGTTTATATTATTTGCTGTCAAATTTATGCAAAGAGAAATGATTATCTCAATTGCACTTCAAAGCTTGGCTGTTGAAGGATGGATCACAATCAATTATCTTGTAGCAATTATAAATGGATTAGCAAAGCTCATTAATAAAAATCCAGTTCCATTTAGAAAGATAGTAACTGTTTCTGCTTCTGATAAATTTGTTGCATGGAAGGCAATTGAGGATTTAGTTCATTGTTGAAAATCTGTTCAGCTTCCGAATGTCACACTATATTACAATTTTCTTTTCTCCTGACGATAGAATCCTACCCAGTGCACGGTAAAAAAATACAGCCAAGACCTCAGTTAAAATCACACCTAGGGCCTGAAATTCCAAGGCACAAACTTTGATTTGATTTGATTCATCACTGTCACATGTATAAAAGCCAACATTTAGTTTGGGCCGATAATCCAAACCCATCATTATCTGTTACTCCTGGCTTTTACCATTTGTGTACTTCAGTAGTTTCCTGTTGACAATCCAGGACAGGTGGATTTTCCACACGTTCCTCCCACTCCAAGAGTCAGAAGTCACATGACACCAGATTATAGTCCAATAAGTTTATTTGAAATTGCAAACTTTCGGAGCGTTACTCCTTCATTAGGTAAAAAGAAAAAATATTAAGTCTTTCCAGGATTTCAGCTGGCGAGGGGGCAGCATTCTGAAAGCTTCTGGACTATAACCTGGTGTTGTGATTCCTGATCTTGTCCACTCTAATCCAACACTAGCACCTCCACATCACCACTTTGAGACAGCTAGGATGTGGGGGGAATGTTCAGGTTTTTTTGGGAATCCTGCCATCAATGGACACAACACATTGCAGCTGAGAGCCTTATAAATTGATCCAATCCTTGTCTAGATCAAAGTAATAAATTGTAAAGCACTTCCTTTTAACTTCATGAATAGAATGTTCCTATCTAATTTTCTTTTGAAAGTATTGTCTTCACGCAACTCCAACTTTAAATGCAGATGCACAGTTGTACAAAGGTCTGACGTGAGACCAGACGTGAGAGCAAATATTGTGTTGAATTGTTTTTCATTTTGAAATAGAAAGTTTAATCGAGAAGTGATTATGTTTTAGGAGAAAATAAAAGCAGCTAAATAATGTTTTCTCTGAGTACTTTGCTCATTATTGTCTGGAAGATAAAGAAGCATCCTTGGACGTGATAATAAAGCATTTCAAAACATACACCTGCTCAGCAAGCCTTCCACTAAACGAATCTGGAAGTTTCAGAAGACTTTTTTTTCTGTTGCCGTTTCAAGATTGGCCTTGAATTTGAAACTTCTGCTCGACAGAAGACACAAAGAAACTGTTTCTACTTAAAATGAACATGACATCACAGATTTAAAGTAACCATGTTCACTCGAGTGGTTAGCGTCTAGAACGTCCTGCTGAAAGGTACTGCCCAATACTTCAACTCTCTTGCTCCTCAGATGCTGCCTGACCTGCTGTGCTTTTTCCAGCACCACACTTTATCGACCCTAGGGTCTGGAATGTACTGGCTGAGTGTGAGGAAGGCAGGTTCAGTTCAGGCACTGAAGTGAGAGTTAGGAAATGGAAAATGTGAAGAGAAATGGGGAGAAGGCAGGAGAATGGAGTTAAGAAAACTACTTCAAGAATAGAAATTGCAGGTGAACCTTCATAGGTCTGGCAGAATCTGTGGAGAGAAAGCTGTGTTAATGTTTCTAGTCCTCTGACCCTTCTTCAGCACAAGGTTAGAAGTCACAGGATACTGGGTTATGGTGCAAAAGGTTTATTTGAAATCACAAGCTTTTAGAGCACTGCCCCTTCATTATGTGAAGTCAGGTGACTTCTCGTGACAAAGGGGCAGTATTCTAAAAGCTCATGATCCAAATAAACCCGTTAGACTATAACCAGATGTTTTGTGACCTCTGACCTTGCCCACCCCAGTCCAACACTGGCACCTTCATGTCAGGTCTTCTTCAGAGCAATTCTGAATGGATCCTTCAAAATTTGTTTTTGTTTCAGATTTTCAACATCCATAATTCTTCACTTTTTGTTAAGTAAATTGCTGATTTGAAGAGGGTTCAGGCATTTTGGGCCAAGTAGCCTCCCTCTATGCTGTAATAATGCTATGATTCAAAGATTTGATCATCTAACTGTTGGTGGCCCTCAGATTAAACCACCCCTAGCCATCTGACTCCACTGAACGAACAGCCCATCATCTGTGAAATGGTGGTGGAATTTAACTTAAATGTAAAAAGCTAGAATTACTCAGTGGGTGTGACAGCATGTGTTGAGAGAGAAAAACAGAGATTCAGGTCAATGTTCTACAACAGGAACATTAACTCTTTCTCTTTCCACAGATATTTCTTGACCTGCTGAACATTTCTGATGTTTTCTATTTTTATTTCAGATTTCCAAAAAAATTATTTTGTCTTAGCACTAATGTTTTTAAAACTTTACGTTAGGTTTATAAGTGTCATACATATCTCAATTTTATATTTTGTGCAAAATTGGTGAGTGACCAATGCTGGCCTCATTATTGTGAAATTCAAGTTCATGTTCAAGGCCATTAGCTGCAGAGTTTGGGGTTGTGTATTAAAATCTAGTAAATTTCAAATCAGGAGGGGAAAACTAGATGAGCTAATTGTTTAACCTCATTTCTGGTAAATCTGTTTGTTTTGTAAGGCCACAGTCCTGCTGAATGCATATCTCTCAGGAACTCCATGAGGCTGCTTGCTTCCTGGACTGTAGATTACTGAAGAACTGTAGTAGAAGGAGCTCAGGCTTGAAGGTTTCAGAGCTAGAGAAGCAGCTGGTGTTACAATGGTACATTTCAAAAAGTGGTCTGCCCACAGCCTGGGGGTTTGCAGGCTGGGAGGGGATGAGTGACCATCAGACAGAGGAGAAGGAGTAGACAGATTGGGTAGCAATCCCTGATTGCATCCTGCTCACTAATCAAACTCAAACCCAGTGAAGGAGTCGATGGTTCCTCTGGGCATTACAGCCAAGGCCATATTCATGTAACTATGGATGGCTCAGCTGTACACTGGGGGCAGGGGGCAGCCTGGGAAAACAGTGATAGGAGGGGATCCTATAGCCAGGGAATAGACCAACCCCCAGGATGTTATGTTACCTCCCTGATGCCAGAGTCAAAAATGTCACTGAATAGCTTAGAGCATCCCGAGGGAGCAGGGGAGCCAGTTGGCAGTTCTGTTTCATATCAGCACCACAACAGAGGTCAAATGGGGGTCGAGTTCCCTGCAGGGAGATTTTAAGGGGACCCAGAAAATTTGAAGGGAAGGAGTTGGAGGAGGGCTGGCCTGGTGACCAGCACTCCTGAATATGCACCTCCATAACCAGAAATGGCAGCATTTACAGTAACAGTAGTGTGTCCCATCTACAAGATGCACTGCAGAAGTTTACCAAAGATCCTCAGACAACACCTTCCAAACCCATGGTCACTTTCATCTCAAAGGACAAGGGCTGCAGATACTTGGGAACACCACCCCTGCAAGTTTTACTCCAAGCCAGTACCATCCTGACTTGGAAATATATCACCATTCCTTCACTGTAGCCAGGTTAAAATCCTGGAATTTCCTGCCAAATGGCATGGTTGGTCAACCTACAGCAACGTGGACTGCAGCGGTTCAAGTAGGCAGCACAACCCCACCTTCTAAAGGGGCAACTAGAGACAGGCCAGTGATATCCATACCCCATGAATGCACAAATATTTCACTAAATTATCCTTTTGATGGTGGCCCCTTCAGTAAGGAACTGTTTTTATATTAGACCCAAAGTTCCTCTTTCTTCTGTCGAATAACATCTTTTTTGATCCTATCAATGTTGCCAGTACCATGTGGACTATGACAACTTGAACCTCCCCCTCCCACTGCAAGTTCCCCTTCAGCTTAAAGGAGTTGTCCTGAATTGTTCTAAGCTACAGAAAATATTCTCTATCCCCTGACTATTCTGTCCTCTGATCCCATAACATTCCTATTTACACCCACCTCTACCAATAGAACTGATTTCTGTACAACGGTGCATGGTCAGTTCACTTATCTACCTTGCAAGCCCTATTCTCATCCATATCAGCTGCAAAAGATGTTCAGCTCATTGGATAACTTCAAGCATTGAGGCTCTTCCATTTCTATCTTCTGAATTCCTTTGGAAGCCTCAGTCCCAGTCGCCACCTCACCACGAACCAAATCAGAAGAGACTATCCTAATGAATATGCCTGCTTCCAGGTAGCTTTTCCCCACATTAATACTTTGCGATGTTTGTTGCGCAGCTTCTGGATTAGCGACTTTGATACAAAGTTCCTTAAGCTGCGTTCACTTATTACAGATCTGCTTCCTATTGATCACACCCGTAACCCTGAGTGCTCACACGCTGCAGCCACAACACATCATCTGCCCTTTTTAAAATATTGATTCATTTTTCTGTGCTAATTTATAATGAATAAACCCACAAGTGCTAATAAATGTTACTACTGCTTATGAACTCTTCGACTAGTAATAATATATTACTCAACTCATAAATTAGCTGAGCTTTACAAAATTCTTATTCTTACTATTTCAATTAATGTTTGGCTTCCTTCAAAAGAATCCCTTATTTCATTAAGCAAGAAACCAAAAGTGCTCAAACATACAATCAATCTCTTCCTTGCTTTGTTGCTCTGTTACACTTCAGGTTTTTCTGCAATATTCAGTCTCACACCCACTGCCCTGTGTCTAGGCAGCCCATTCTGTAAGAAAACAGGTGTCTTCTACAAATGCTGGAGTAGGAAAGAAAGTCAAGAAACAAGAAATCCTTTTGCACCAAATTTCTACCTCAACCAAATTCCCAACTGCACATTTGTGATGCAGAGTATTCCAGGCTTAATAAATCACTTGTCACCATAAAAAAATTGTAAATCAGTGTTTAAGAACACAAGGAGTACATTTATGTACCAAGAGGATTCATGATGGTTTCTCTCTTTTTTAATAGTATGATAAATTAACATGGAATTGCAACTGATCTAGCAAAGCTATGATTTTAAGTTACGGCGGCTCAGTTGTTAATCCTGCTGCCTCACTGCGCCAGGGACACGGGTTCAATTCCAGCCTTGGGTGACTGTCTGTTTGGAATTTGCACATTCTCCCCATGTCTGTGTGGGTTTTCTCTGGATGATCCAGTTTCTTCCCACTGTCTAAAATGTGCAGGTTAGGTGGATTAGCAATGGGCAATACAGAGTTACAGAGGTAGGGTAGGGAGGTGTGTCTGGGTGAGATGGTCTTTGGAGGGACTTGATGGGCCAAATGGCCCGCTTCCACGCTCTAGGGATTGTATGATTCTTTGTTCAGGTGATTCAGTGAGCAGAGAGATACCTGTGAAAACACTTGCTTTTGAAGATTAATGTACCGTTAATTCTTCGCCACTTATTACTTAGCACACTCTGATGACCGACATTTGTAATTGTATGTATGGACTGAAGCCTTAAAGAGTTCAGTCAGTTATTATGAAGTCTCAGCTCCTGTGATCTGAATCTATATTGTTGATTCTTTCCTGTTCCACACATATAAGGCAGAAGTTAATGCTCTACCCTAAGGTGAGTTGGAGGGTACCAGAACAGGAAGGACAGTGCTGCTTTTCACCAATTAAGTTTGCAGTGGATAGGCCCCTGTGCCATCTCTAATTGTAGACCTGGTGGGTCATTAATACCAATGTAAGGATCTCATCCTGGCACTGCTTTTATTCACAAAACTGTCAGCCAGCCACCCTTTGCCAATTCCTCCTCTCTCAGGAATATTCAGATAAGCCTCAGAGACATACAGTTATGTAACTCATGCCAGATACTGTACTGGAAGGTAAATCGTGAGCCTTAGAGTACAGGACAATAGAGATAGAATGGTTAGATGGACTGAACAGTGGTAAATGGAATTTAGTCTTGAAAAGTGTAAGGCAAAGCATTTTAAGAGGACTAACCTGGCAAGGGATAAACGTCAAATGGGAGGACCTGAGGAATCCAAGGGACCTTAGTGTGCATATCCATGGATCCTTGAAGGCAACAGGGCAGGTGATAAGATGGTTCAGGAGGCATATGGGTTACTTGTCTATATTGGTCTAGACATTGAATACAAGAGCAGGATAGAAAAAACAAAGAGGAATAGATGTTGAAAATCTAAAACAAGAGCAGAAATTGCTGGAGAAAAATAACAGCTCTGGCAACATCTCTGGATGGAAAGAGTAACATTTTCGAGTCCAGTAACCCTTCTTCGGAGCTGACAGTATTGAGGAAAAAATGGTATTTCTGCTGATAACAAAGGATGAGGGCATCAAAGGCATGTATGAGTCAATGGAGAAGTAGCACAGAGGCTGAGAAAGAAAATTAGGCAATCAAAGGGATACTTAATAGTAAACCATGGAGAGACAGAAGCTGATAATAAGGACCATGAGTTGGTGAAAATAGTTTGGCTGTGCTGAAAACAAACTGTGTTGATAGAGTGTAGGGTGGAAGTTATTGAACTTGATCTGAGTCCTGTGACTGCAGGGTTCCATAGCAGGAAGTGAGATGTTGTTTTTCCAGGTTGCACTGAGCCTCACTGGAGCACTGGAGTACAAGACAGATGTGGGGAAAGTCCGGACTGCAGATGCTGGAGAACCGAGTCGAAACGTGTGGCACTGGCAAAGGACAACAAGTCAGGCAGCATCTGAGGAGCAGGAGAGTTGATATTTTGGGCATAAGCCCTTCAAAAGGAATGCCACATTCTTGATGAAGGGCTTATGCCCGCAACATTGATTGTCCTGCTCCTCAGATGCTGCCTGACCTATTGTACTTTTCCAGCACCACATTTTTCAAGACAGAGATGTGGTCAGGGACTCATAATGGACTACTCTTCAACATCTGTCTCATTCTTGGATGCATGCATCTTCATCAAGGATGGGAACCTCGGTACTTCACTTTACCACAAACTCACGGATGACCTCATGATGATGCACTTCTCTAGCTTCCAACCGAAACATATTAAAACCCCGAGCCATCACCTATGGACAAGCCCTACGCATACAAAGGATCTGTTCAGATAAGGAGGAGCGCAATGGACACCTGAAGATGCTGAAGGACACCCTCATAAGAACAGGTGTTCAATTAATCGATCGCCAGTTTTGACATGCCACAACGAGAAACCTTAATGACCTCCTCAGGAAACAGGCACCAGATGCAACCAATAAGGGACCCTTCATTGTCCAGTACTTCCTGAGAGTGGAGAAACTATGTCATGTTCTTCACAGCCTGCAGCACATTAACAGTGAGGATGAGCACCTCGCCGAGACCTTTCCAACACCTCCACATCTTGCCTTTAAATAACCACCAAACCTTGTACGCAGCAAACTACCCAGCTCTCAGGAATATCGATCACAACAAGACACAACCCTGTCAGGACAACCATTGCGAGACGTGTCAGAGTGTCGACATGGATACTACCATTACACATGGGTACACCACCCACCACGAACATAGCAGGTACTCATATGACTCAGCCAACGTTGTCTATCTCATACGCTGCAGGCAAGGATGTCCCGTTTGTTCAATATATCGTATCAGTTGCATGCATGACATTGTGATCTTTTGTGATAAATTCTGTGTCTTGCGATCCTGCTCCACAGCTACCTGATGAAAACTCGTACTTCCAAATAAACCTGTTGGACTATAACCTGGAGTTGTGTGATCTTTAACAGTATTTGGAAGGTACTGCCTGAAAATGTGATAGAGGCATGAGCCCTCAAGGCATCTAAAATGTATTTAGAGCATTTGAAACATCACAGCATACAAGGCTATGGGCCAAGTGCTGGAAAATGGGATTAGATTAGCTGGATATTTGATGGCTCACATGGGTACAATTGGCCAAAGGGCCTTTTTTCCATGCTGTCAAAACTTCATGACTCTTCAGTTCTGAAATCAGTGTTTTTGTTGATTGAACTCTGTTCTTTTTGTTAGACTTTTCTAATTTCCAAAGTAGCTGCATGTTTGCTCTAAAATTTAATGAAGTTTTCTTAATGAACAAAGGAAATATGCAATAATGCAAATATGTCAACAAAAGGTAAAAGAAAACTTGCATCAAGTTTCTGACTTAAAGGCAGTTTGAGATAAGTGGGTAAACTTCAAATTAATAAGCACAAATGATATTTCACATGCCAGTGAGATTGGTTATACCAAAGGGACAAAATGAGTATTGAAAATGCCAACAGGTTTCTCTGACTTTGGTGGATACAGTCTTGTACTCCACTGATAAAGGATAGAATTTTTCAGCCATCCCCTGGGATGAGGGAGGAGGGTTATCAGCAACAAAGACTTACCATCGGTGCAGAAACGGAAGTAGGCCATTCAGCCCATTGAGTCTGCTTCATTATTCAATGAAATCCTGAAATAAACAAAAACAGTGCGGGAGAAACCTAGTAGGGCAGTATCTGTGTGAAGACAGCAACAGAGTTAATGTTTCAAGTCCAGATTGATTCTTTGTCAAAAATATGAGATTAATGAGATTATGGCTGATCTGATAATCCTTAACCCCTCTTTCTTGCTTTTTACCCAAAATCCATTATTCCCTTCATGATACCCATTGCCCTTAATTCCTTGTGAGATCAAGAATGTATTAATCTCTGCCTTGAGGACACCCAACGTTCTGGCCTCCATTGCGCTCCGTAGAATTCATTGCCACGGAGCACGGTGGAGGCCGGGTCATTGGGTGTCTTCAGGGTAGAGATTGATAAATTCTTGATCTCACAAGGAATTAAGGGCTATAGGTATCATTAAGGGAATGATGGATTTTGGGTAAAAAGCAAGAAAGAGGGGTTAAGGATTACCGGATCAGCCATGATCTCATTAATCTCATTAATAATGGGGAGAGTGCGGGTAAGCGAAATTGAAACGCCCATCAGCCATGATTAAATGGCAGAATGGACTCGATGGGCCGAATGGCCTTGCCTCCATTCCTATGTCTTATGGTCTTAGATACACCTTTGACACAACAGTGGCTCTCAAGTCTTCCATGTGAAATGTGGTAGACATTTTGTGAGCTGAAGGGGTGTTCCTCTTGTTTAGGCATGTTCCTAATGAAGCTGTCACCCTATTCCTCATTTGTATCAGATACCCCCCACTTTGTGTGTTACCCCACCCTGCTGTCACAAATCCAGCCACGCAATCCTTTGTTGGGGTCTATGAGATTGAACCCACCGAATGACCGTGACTGACCTTCTCATACAGATCTGAGAACACTGACTGGGGATTTCCTGCAGTCCCGACCGTGACCATTGTTTTCAATGTTAATTTTAAGATCATAAAACTGATAAAATAATGAGTTGTTATTCCAGAATATACACATTTTAATCATTTACTGCTTGTGCTTTATAAATCCAGAAAAGAATGATTAGAATTGCTAATACAAATGGAATCATTACAGACTTTATTTAACTTGAAAGCAGGCTATATTGGATTGGTAATGAGTTACAAAATAGGATTAATTTACAATTTTAAAGTGAAGGCACCCTTAGGTATCAGTAGCTACAATATGACTGAATGTTACATTCAGTTTGGGGAGTGAGAGGTGTGGTATCAGACTGTTCTTTTTAAAATTCAATAAGTGCAATTGAACCACAGCTCGCTAAATTGACAAATTAGATTGAAAGATTCGTCAATAGTAATACAGTAGCAGAGATATAAGGGATATTTTCAAATATGCAGAATAAATATATTTAAATGAGTAAAACATTCCAAAGGGCTGATGCACTATCCATGGTTAATTAGAAATGTTAAAGATAGTATCACAGCAAAGAAAAAGGATTTAATTAATTGTGTAGCAACAGGTGGCAGGTCAGAAGATTGGATAGATTATTAAAAAGAGAATGACCTCAAAAATTAATAAGGAAAGGAAAATTAGGGTATGAGACAAAACTACTCAGAAATATAAATTCAGGTAATAAGATTTTCATAATTATTTAAGGAAGAACAGAATTAAAGTGATATTGGTCCTATACATAGCGAGACTGGAGAATTAATAATAAAAAGTAAGGAATGAAATGGTAAGATCAGGAATGTTCTGCTTGAAATACTGGTCAAAGCTGATTACCTCATACGGATCAGAAGTGAATGAAATAAATGAAAAGAGAAATCTTATATGGCAAAGAAGGCAGAGCAGGGGAGTAAAATCGAATGTATAGATACAGAGAAACATGAATCAGGGGGAGACATTCAGCCCTTCGAACAGGCTCCACCATTAATATGATCTCGGCTGAATGTCTCTTTCAGCACCATATTCCCGCTTTCTTCCTACAACCCTTGATGCCTTTCAAAGCTAAAACATTATTGAACTCTTTCTTGAATACATTCAGTGACTTGACCTGGAGAGCCTTCTGTGATAGAGAATTCCACAGGCTCACTACCCTCTGAGTGAAACAATCTTTCCTCATCTCAGTGTGAAATTGGCTATCTTGTATCCCCCCGAGACTGGGTCCCCGATCCTAGACTCTCCAGCCGACGAATCATCCCGCCTGCATCTTGTCTGTCCAGTCCTGTTGGGTTTTATACGTTTTAATCAGATTTCCTCTAACTCTAATTAATATAGGCCCAGTCAAATCTCTCCTCAGAAGACATAATTCGTTCAGAGACGTGGCAAAGAAATGATGGACCTACAGGTCTTCCCTTGCGTTGTAGGATTCTAAGGTTCATGATTAACAGTGGAAATATTCTTTTCCTGCTAATGCAATTAAGTGATGTTTTGCTTTTAATTGGCGAAGGTTATCTCAGGTAATCTGACATAAGCAGTGAAGCTGAAGGTGTTGTTACATTGTCTTTTTACTGCCAGGGATCTGGGTTCGATTCCAGCCTCGGGCGACTGTCCGTGTGGAGTTTGCACATTCTCCCCGTGTCTGCATAGGTTTCAAAAGAACAAAAGAGAAGTACAGGATAGGGACAAACCCTTCGGCCCTCCAAGCCTGTGCTGGTCATCATGCCCTAATTAAACTAAAAAACAAACCTTCTGCCCTTATTCGGTCCGTATCCCTCTATTCCCTCACTACTCATGTAACCATCCAGATGTCTTGTAAATGTCCCCAACCTGCCTGCTTCCACCACCCCTTCTGGCGGTGTGTTCCAGGCTCCTACCACTCCCTCGTACATCCCCCTTAAACTTTCCCCCTCTCACTTTGAACCTGTGCCCCCTTGTAATTGAAACTTCAACCCTGGGAAAAAGTCTCTGACTACCACCCTACCTATGCCTCTCATAATTGTGTAGATCTCTATCAGGTATGTTCTCAGCTGCTGTCTTTCCAGTGAAAGCAATCCCAGTCTTTTTAACCTTTCCTCATAGTCAGTGCCCTCGAGACCATGCAACATCCTGGTGAACCTTCTCTGTGCTCTTTCCAAAGCTTCCACATTGTGCTGATAGTGTGGCAACCAAAAGGGCACACAACAGTCCTAAAGTGGCCAAATAAGGGTTTTATATCACTGCAACATGGTTTGCCAACTCTTGTACTCCATGCCCTGGCCAATGAAGGTAAGCATGCCATAAGCCTTCCTAATCAGCAGAAAGTGAGGACTGTAGATGCTGGAGATTAGAGTCAAGGGTGCCCTGCTGGAAGAGCACAGCAGGTCAGGCAGCATCTGAGGAGCAGGAGAATCGACGTTTCCAGAAAGAGCCTTGCCTAAATGCTGCCTGACCTGCTGTGCTTTTCCAGCACCACACTCTGGACTGCCTTCTTAATCACTTGGCCACCTGTGTTGCCACTTTTAGGGAACTGTGGACTTGCATGCCCAGATCAGGAATGAACAGTTTAACATATGAAAAACATCTGAGGTCTCTGGGTCAAAACTTAGTGGAGTTTAGAAGGATAAGGACGAATCTAATTGAAACTTAGAGAATACTGAATGGCCTAGATCGATTAGATGTTGGGAAGATGTTTCCATCAGTAGGAGAGACTAGTACCTCAGGGCACAGCCTTAGAGTAAAGGAAAGAGCTTTTAGAACAGAGATAAGGCGAAACTTTCTCAGCCAGAGAGTGGTGGATCTATGGAATTCACTGCCACAGAAGATGTTGGAGGCCAGGTCATTGAATATATTTAAGGCAGAGATAAATACATTCTTGATTGTCAAGGAGACCAAGTGGGGGAATGGGGCTGAGAAGCTTATCAGCTATGATTGCATAGCGGAGCAGACTCAATAGGCTGAATGGCCTAATTTCTGCTCCTATGTCATATGGTCTCATCAGTCTGTATGTTAATGTTTCCTCCAGGCACACCAATTTCTTCCCACAGTCCAACGATGTGCACGTTAGGGTGGATTGGCCATCCTAATTTATCTATAGTGTCCAGAAATATGAAGGTTCGGTGCATTAGCCATGGGAAATGCAGGGTTGCAGGGTAGGGTGGGATGCTGTTTGCAGGGTTGGTAAGGTCGTGATGGGCCGAATGGCCTGCTTCCACATTGTGGGGATTCTATGAGACAATAATGGAGTGACTCACTGGATCTCTCTGTTCAGAGTCAACCATGTCAGGTTGGATTGGTCTCATATAAAGGGCAGACCTGCTGAGGACAAAGTGGATATTTATGCCTGAAATGAATATTCGTGAATCAGCTGGAAAACTGATTCCAAGGTCACTTCTGCTGATGCCAGTTTATTTTTAAATTTAAATTGAATTCAATCAGATCTCAAAACTGTCATGGGATCTGAACTGCAATCTCTGTGTTATTAGTTCAGGTCTTTATGTGACTGGTCCCGTAATATAATCACAATGCAACTTTCCTCTAATCTCACGTTGCTTCTACCTGTTGCTCCCTGTTTACTGACTGTACCTGAGAGACCTACATCACCCTGAGCCCACTGATTAACCCTAACCTCCCTCTTCATCCTCTCTCTCTGTCTTTCCCCCCCCCCCCCCCCCCCCCACCCACACTCCCAAACCTCTGTTTCTCTCACTCTCTCCACTTCTCTCTCTGTCTCTTTCTGGTTTCAATCAAGCATCATGTCAAAACATGTGGAGAAAGATATATCCCAAAATTATTCTTTTGGTGATAGAGTTTAATTTAAAACTGTGTTAGTAATACCTCAACAAGTGAAAACAGATCAAAACTTATCTCAACCCTTTTATTATAGATATCAGTTATATTATAACTGTTTTTAAAATTCTCTTTCCTAATGTAAAAGTTACTAATTTCTGAACAGTACTAAAGCTTTTACTCCTGGTATCAGCACAGTCATTCCCTTGTGTAATATTTTCACTGTCCTCGCTCTCACTGAAAGGAGATACCAGTTTTTTGTGAACCCATACTTCCCAAAGCATCAGTGCAATGTCTGTACTTTTATGCTGCATTTGTGGAGAGATATTAGCTGGAAGTTCCTTAGAAGCACACCCACTCAGAAATAGAGGATTTGAAAGCAGGATTTAGGCCAATCTGCCCTTCAGGTTCAACCTGCCTTTCAATTAGATCATGGCTGATCTGGTTATGATTTCAAATCCACTTTCTTGTCTGCCCTGGACACTCTTGATTCCCTTGTCTTTCAGAAATCTATCCGACTCACCCTTTAATAAATTCCATGGCTTAGGTGTAACTCTTTCCTGGGAGGAGGAAAGAAAATCTTCTCATTTCTTTCTTTAAAAGGAGAGATATTAATCTTAAACTACATCCCCCAGTTCTAGCCTCTCCTACAAGAGGAAATATCTCCTGGTATTGTCCTGCCACAGCAACAAGACTCTTAACATAGTATCCAACTTTTGAACAGCATTTGCTAAATAATCATTAGTATACTAAGGATTAAACTGAATATCAGTTTAAGATTGTCAGTACGGCTGACTTGCAACCACGTCTCCAATGGCTATTGGGTAATGTATTTTGTTTCTATCTGTGTTAGTAATATCTTTCTTCCATTCTTTTCCATTTTTGATCTTATCTGATGGCTCATTCTTTGTATATTCTGACCATTTCTGAGTATCAGTACCTAAATCTCTTCCCAGCTCGGTAATATCATTGCTTCTCTTTGATTTCCCAAATGGGTTAGAAAGGTGGACAGGGAGAGCCTTTTTCCAAGTATGGGGACGGCAAACACGAGGGGACACAACTTTAAAGTGAGGGGAGATAGGTATAAGACAGATGTCAGAAGTAGTTTCTTTACTCAGAGAGTAGCAAGGATATGGAATGCTTTGCCTGCAATGGTAGTAGATTCGCCAAGTTTAAGTGCATTTAAGTCATCATTGGACAAGCATATGGACGTACATGGAATAGTGTAGGTGGGATGGGCTTCAGATTGGTATGACAGGGCGGCACAACATCGAGGGCCGAAGGGCCTGTACTGCGCTGTAATGTTCTATATTCTATGTCCTCTCATACGATCCCTTCCTGCCACAACTTTGTTCAAATCCCTGTCCACTGCCCACGTTATCTGGTTCACAAAGACACAGTTTCCACCTTTGTTAAGATGCAGCCCATTCCAATGGTCCCATTTTCACCATCGGTGACAGTGTAACACAGATCCGTTCCTCCCAAACCAATCACTGAATGACCTGTTGAACTCTCGAAGCCATGCCAATTTGCTTACTGTTCAGATAATAATGCAGAGGTTCTTGTGTTTGAAGTTCTGATTATCTCCTCACGATTCATAAAAACCAAAAGAACTGCAGATGCTGCAAATCAGAAACAAAACAGAAGTTGCTAGAAAAGCTCAGCAGGTCTGGCAGTACCTGTGAAGAGAAATCAGAGATAATGTCTCGGGTCCAGCGATCCTTCCTCAGAACTGATGGTAGCTAGGAAAATGCTGGTTTATGGACAGAAAATAGGGTGAGGGAGAGGGTGAGGAGTAAATGATAGGTGGAGATAGAGCCTAAAGAGAGAGAAAAATAGTTCGACACATAAAAGAGTGGATAATGATCTGGCTGGGAGGGTGAATAGCTGTTAGTGGGGACTGTTAGAGCTAACAATGGGTAGTGTGTAATGACAGACAATGTGAGAACAGGGCTTCATCACTCATGTAAAAAATGAGGTCTGCAGATGCTGGAGATCACAGCTGCAAATGTGTTGCTGGTCAAAGCACAGCAGGCCAGGCAGCATCTCAGGAATAGAGAATTCGACGTTTCGAGCGTAAGCCTGATGAAGGGCTTATGCTTGAAACGTCGAATTCTCTATTCCTGAGATGCTGCCTGGCCTGCTGTGCTTTGACCAGCAACACATTTGCAGCTTCATCACTCATGCTCCATTTGCGGAACCTCTTTCCTATGTATGTTTCCGGTACCACATGAGCTACAATAATTGGATCTTGCCTCGCCACTGCAAGTTACAATCCAGCCCAAAGCAAATGTACTGAGGGAAACAAAACTAGAAATCACTGGTGAAACTCAGCACGCTTGGCAGCATCTGAGGAGAGAGGGAAAACAGAGTTATTGTTCCATGTCCAGTGAGCTTTCTTCAGAAGGCTTCTGAATGCTAAAACTGGCCAGACAATACAGCTTTTGTATCACAATCTTGGCTGTGGAGAATTGTGTCTAGCCCTTAATTATTACATACCTAATAACACTATATTTCTGTCAATTCCCCTCCTGTGGAAGGTTTCCTATACTGCAGTGATGAATTCACAGGGGAACTCTGCAGTTCCCACTCTCATCCATACAGGATTTTAGATAATTGCAAAGACTGAGGCTCCTCTACTCCTACTGTCTAGGTTAACTTACCAGCCTCTCACACAGTCATACCCTCCTAACTCTCACCATGGGCTTAAACAGATGGCCTTATCCTTTGCAATCGTTACTTCATCAGTAATGGACCAATCATGTTTCCGCTGCACTTCTGATAGTGTGAAGGCAGTGGAGTATGAGCACATCAAGAATCCTGCATGATAAAGACAGGTATTGGGAAGAAATAATGTGATTGCTGTTAAATAATCAGGAGAAACTTCTGTTGTTTCATAGGATCTACAGGACAGAAACTGACAATCTGATCCAGCAAGTCCACATCCTTCAATTACATTAACTTCAATTCACTTTATCAGCGCATCAAAACTGCCTCAATGGAGAGGCTAGTACCCTTGAATACAGCTAGCAATTCTTCAGCTCCCTCAGCAGCATGGGAGTGCTTTTTTTTTGGAGATTGCCTACTCAAAGTATCTTTCCAGTTATGGATTCAGAAACTCAGAAGATTTTTGAGTTGACACACAGTTTTCACTCAATACATGCTCCAGTCCAATCAGAGATAATGTAAACAAAACCTTGTGTTTGTGCTGCATACAACACAATTCTCACCTGCCTGTGCCTGGCACTGAATCTGAGTGCGCCCTTCCCTCTGTGAGTTCATAGAATGAGATGTGGTTTTGATATGCCAGCTGGCCTACCTGATTTCCAGTTGTACTTTTAAATATAGTTTTGATTTTGCAGTGACAGGACCAGCTGCCTGCACCATCTGTTGCCGGGCAGAACGACAACAGCCCTGGGGCTGACCTTTACTTCCAGAAGTTGACTGGAACCTAAAGTGAAATCCTCATGAAAAATGGGATTGAATTAGCAAGGCGATCCTGCTGTGCAATCTGTGCAATGGGGTATTAGATCAAAGGTTCCTTTTCATTTACCAGGCCATGAAATTAGGCTCTGTGGAGGTGACAATCTGATGGATAAATTGTTCATGCCAGTGGAGAACTCTTGCCCTGCAGCAGCTTAATTTTCACTCAATACATGCTCCAACCCGACCAGAGATAATGTAAACAAAACCTTGTGTTTCTGGACGGTGTGCTGCATACAACACAATTCTCACCTGCTTGTGCCTGATACTGAATCTGAGGGTGAATACTACCCACAAATCCTCATTCACCACTTGACTCTTCCAATAATCTTTTCAAATCTATTTCAGGAAGAATGCAATAAGTCCTGTTTGTGGTAACGTGCTCTGTGTCCAAATTTTAACAATTTAATGGTTGCCATTATTTGCCTGTCTTGTAAAACTAAGAAGGGAACAACATTGGTGTTTCTTCCTAACTGTGTTTGCATTTATTATCTTCCCTTTCCTTCTTTTTATCTGTCTGTGTCTCTGACTATTTTAAATGTGGGCTTTGCTTTTGTTGTCCAGGACTTTTAATAAAGGATGAACTTAAAAGCTTTAGAATAACTGCAGCCACATTTTGTGGAAGTGTTAGTAGTTTCTCAGTTATATAATCTGCAGCTACGTAACATAGATCTCGTTACTATCTCATAGGAGATGCAGTATCCCTTACCTCGGAATGTAATCTTTTTTATTCAATCATGGGATGTTTGTGTTGCTGGCTGGCATTTATTCCCATCCCCAAAAGGTTGTGGTGAGTGGCTGGCTGGGCCATTTCAGATGAGAGCCAGCCACATTGCTGTGACTCTGAAGTCAGATGTAGGTTAGATCAAGTGGGGATGACTATTAATAGACTCTTAATCCAAAACACACCTAATATTCCAGGTATCCAGGTTCAAATCTTGCCATGACAGGTGGTAGAATGGAATTCAAAAGAAATCTGAAATTAAGAGCGTACTGATGACCATGAAACATCACCAATTGTCAGAAAAATCCACCTGGTCCACAACTGTCCTTCAGGAAAGGAAATCTTCCATCTTTACCAGGGCTGGCCATGGGATTCCAGACTCACAGCAATGTGGTTGACTCTTAACTGCCTTCTGGACAATTAGTGATGGACAATAAATGCTGGCCTGTCAACAACACTCACATTCTGTGAATGAATAAAATGAAATAAATATTAAAGGCAGAGGGAGATATTTAACAAATTGTTTTGAAAGTGAAACTACTTTTTTGTTCTACAACTATAGAGTCATGAAGTCACAGAGGCATTCAGTACAGAAACAGATCCTTTGGCCCAACTGGTAAATGCCAACCCAGTTTCCGACCTAAACTAAACCTGTTTGCCTGTGTTGGGCCCATATCCCTCTAACCCTTTCCTATTCATGTACCTGTCTAGATGTCTTTTGAATGTTGCATCTGCATCTACCACATCCTCTGGCAGCTCACTGCATCACCCTCTGTGTGAAACAAATGCTCCTTAGATTCCTTTTAAAACCTTCCCCTCTCACCTTAAACCTATGCCAATTAGTTTAGGACTCCCTTAACCTGGAGAAAGTAACTTGACTATTCACTTTATCTGTGCCCCTCATGATTTTGTAAATCTCTATAAGGTTTATAAATTTAGCCTCCTATGCTCCAGGGAAAAAAATCCCAGCCAATCCAACCTCTCCTTATAACTGAACCCCTCCTGTCTAGGTAACATCCTTATTAAAAACACAAAAGAATAGCGGATGCTGTAAATCAGAGACAAAAATAGAAAATGCTGGAAAAGTTCAACTGGTCTGGCAGCATATATGGAGAGATATCAGAGTTAACTTTTCAAGACCCTTCTTCCAAACATCCCTCCTGTAGCAGTGTGACCAAAAGTGTATACAGTACTCCAAATGTGGCCTTACCAATGTCTTGTACAGATGGAACATGACATCCCAACTCCCCTACTCAATGGTCTGACTCATGAAAGCAAGTGTGTTGTAGTGATAAGAATGAGGGCCTGGTGGATCTCGTTGAGTATGACATCCTTGAATGGGAGCCCTGGCTGACAGATATAAGCAGGAGTATGAGAGAGTCTCCTCACTCCAGGGACTGACTTTGAGCTGGCTGGTCAGAACCCATGTACTGTGCACATGTAAATAAAGGGTAACCTGGTGATGGGATACCAGCCTCTGTGTGATTATTTCACGTGCCAAATGCCTTCTTCACCACGCTGTCTACCTGCGACACTGTTTTCAAGAAACCAAAAATATTTAAGTGCTGGGCAACATTACTGCACCATGTTTTTCAATTTAAAAAGCTGTATATGTGTGGGAGAAGAAGCAGAAATTATATATAATGAAAAGAAAGAGAAAGCCACCACGGCATGAGCAAATTCTACTCATTCTCCATCCTGCATTTTTATATCTTCATTTAAACTGATGAAGAAAGGACAATTTAATGAAGTTTTGCAGTAGTCAAATTATTGAAAATAATGTTAAGCAAATATCTTTACAATTTAAGATTTAAAGAAGCCTTAATTATTTTAAATACAGGAAATGAATAAAAATGATTAAAGACAAAGGGAGCAATTAAGTAACAATTATTTATAATTTACAACAAAGAACTATGGACAATGAAATCTGAAACAAAAACAGATACTGCTGAAGAAACTCAGCAGGTCTGGCAGCATATGAGGAGAGAAAACAAGCTAACGTTTCAGGTCCAGTGACCCTTCAGAACTGCTAGTAGTGAGGGAAAGATGGAATACAAACTGAAGACAAGGGAGGGGGTGAGAAATGAGAGGTTAGGTAGAGATGGAGCTTATAGAGTGAGAGGAAATGACAGTTACGCAGAGAAAGCAATGAATAATGGCAAGCAAAAATGGAGAAAGACTGATAATGAGAACCATGAATAGCTAAAAATTGATTGGCTGTGCTAAAAGCAGACCATGTCATGATAGACTTTCATGATAGGCGTAACTTTTCGAGTCTGATATCTCATCTTCAGAATTGAAAATAGCTAGGAAAATAAGATATATAAGCTGAAGGCTGATTGTGGGAGTGGGTGAAGGACATAGGAAAAGATATTTGGGTTCTAAGGCTATTAAACTCAACAAAGGCTGCAGGGTTCCTAAGTGGAAAATGCAATGCTGTTCTTTGAATATAAAAACAGGGATATACTCCTGAGGCTCTGTAAGGCTCTGGTCAGGCCACATTTGGAGTATTGTGCACAGGTTTGGATCCCAAATCTCAGGAAGGATGGACAAGCCCGGGACCAGGTTCAGAAGAGGTTCACGAAAATGGTCCCAGGAATGAAAAGCTTAACATATGAGGAACATTTGAGGATTCGGGGTCTATACTCAATGGATTTTAGATGGATGAGGGGGGGATCTAATTGAAACATACAGAATATTGAATGGCCTGGACAGAGTGAATGCTGAGAAAATGTTTCCATTGGTCGAAGAAACTAGGACCTGAGGGCATAGCCTTAGAGTAAAGGGAAGATCTTTTAGAACTGAGATAAGGAGAAACTTCTTCAGCCAGAGATTGGTGAATCGATGGAATTCATTGCCACAGAGGCTGTCATTGAATTTTTAAAGACTGAGATAGATAGGCTCTTGAGTATCAAGGGGATCAAACGTTAAGGGGAGAAGGTGGGAGAATTGAGTTGAGAAACTTAACCTTGATAGAATGGGGGAACAGGCTCAATGGCCTGAATGGCCTAATTTCTGTCCCTATGTTTTACTATCTTTGAGCTTCCATTGAGCTTTGCTGCAGCAAGCCTGAGACAGAGATGTTGGCCAGGAAATAAGGTGGGCTGTCCATGTGGCAGGCAACATGAAGTTCAGGGTCATTTTCTCAAACAGAATGTACATGTCCCCTAAAGCAGTCACCCATTGAGTGTGTTGTTTCCCCATTGTGGAAGAGACTACATTATGAACAGCAAATACAGTAGACTAAATTCCCTGAACTTCAGATGTATCACTGCTTCACCTGGAAGGTGTGTGTGAGCCCTTGGATAGTGAGGAGGCAGAAAGTAATCCGCCAGGTGTTACACCTGCTGTTGCATTGGAAGGTCCTTTATAATTTATAGTTTTATTTGGAGATCTATCCCATTCTTTAGTAATTAAAATTTAATTACAATCTTCAAAAATCATTAAAGCTGAAAATTCTTTGTCAAGTTTTATTTACATTATAATTGAAAGTAAATAAGAAAAGCTGAAGGTACAGCAGAACTTAACATTGTTTAAAAACTTTTTACATTCAAGCTATTGGAGTTAAATACATTTAAATATAGAAAATTCAGAAAGAGCTTATACCTCGAATCAGATTTAGAATCATTGATTCATCAGACATAGAATTAAATTGTTCAGCATGGAATAACCAACTCACAAATACACAGTTGATTTGGGATTGCAAAACAATTTCCAGGCAGAACAAATTCATCATCTGTTTTACTCTATGGAACCATTCACAGACCATATTATTAACAGACAAAAAGTGAAAGATGATGCTGATTTCTTTGATCTCTTAAATTCATAAATCATGACAACTATTTTACCCAAAGAATGAACCTTCTTATGGAAATGGCATGATTTAATAAAACGAGAAAGTTTCCATGAAAACTAGTTAGCAGCATCATCAATGATATTTATTCTGAATTTGAATCTTCACTAATTGAATCTAATGAATATGGAGCACTTCAACTAGAACTAATTAAGGCCAGAATTTCATGGGAATTTCTGATCCATCTCTTTCATATATTTTACAATGACTGGAAAGGCAATCCAGCTGGTGTAAGAAATTGAGATTTGGAAAAACCAGAGAAAATTCTGGTGAGCTGAACGACAAATTTACTCCAGAAGACCATCACTTTTGGAAGGTACAAACACTCCAAACAATCTCATGACAAATAAAGCATATGCTGTTCAAATATGTTGATGCTGTCCTTACCGGCAAGATGTGGAGCAAAAGAAAATAACATAACCTAAAGAAACAACATTGAAAAGCATTGCCCAACTCGATTACAAGAAAGCTATTTTTACAAAAAAGTGGAACATTTTCAAAAAAATGTGCTTTGAAGAATCAGAAATAATCATTAAACTACAGAAACAATGCTGATTCATTCACAGAGAAAATATATCATACAAAGCATCATAAAAAACTCTGATTCCCAAGATGTACTTCAATTGAGCATATTTCCTACAATTATAGCGTAGGTCCTTTTAAGAGAAATACCATTGACATTTGGAGGGGAAATTGACAACCCATGTGAACCAGACATGACAACGGGCATCCATCTCCATTCGGGCTTCATACAGAAGTGTGCATTGTTGCATTGCCAGACAAAAGCCCTTGGTTGGAAAATATAAAGTTACCAATCACTAATCTGACATTACATGGTGAAATTGTGTTTGTAAACTTTTTAGACAAAATGAGACCCTGATTTCTTAAAATATTTACTCTCACCTGGATGGGAGATCCACACATTAAAAATGACATACAGTTCAAATCTTTCTTCTGAAAACAATATTTTTAAATCTTTTTTCACAGATAACACTTTGAATCAGCTATATTTACAGAAGACAATTTCAAATCAAAATGTTATATTTTTACTCATATTCACTCAATGCCTACTTTTCCCCTTTCACATGGACAGGTAGAATAATCAAAAGAATGTTCAAAAGTTTTTTTTTAACTACAAGAGCATTCTGTGTGCATACTTGGTGTGTCATCCAAAACCAGAGAGATCCATATCCGTGCAGAAAGGCATGTATTGCCCTAAACATCTTGACTTGGCACAGAACGCTACTGAATTTTTTTCTCAGCAAAATTGGAAAGCAAAATTATACATTGACATTTTCAGTGAGCATCGGGAATATGTTCAATATTTAATTTGTGCAATAATCCTACTGGTTTTGTGGAGAGTTCAAATTAGTGATGGTATTGTGATAATACACTGATTCTGTGAAACCAACAGGAAGCGAGACTGAAAGCAAATCACAATCTATCATTATTCCTATTGGGTCGCTTCATCTCAGAAGCAATGGGATCAATGGCCTCCTTCTGTGCTATATTACCCTATGATTCTAACTTTCTAAATATTGGCCAGATGGACCAACATGATGGTGTCCTGTTCTGGAATTGCCGTGTGTATTTTTGAATGATTAGTGAATGTCAGCTTTTAGCTAATGTTCCTGCTTAAGGTGACATGTCAATAAACTCATTGAAATAGAATTTATTTGTAGCAGACACTTAACCTATTTACTGTGCTTGAGTTACAGAGTATATTGAATTTGTAGTCTTCTCTTTGTAAGTTCTCCATCATTTTCAGGATGTTGGAAGTACATAAGAACTAGGAGCAGGAGTAGGCCATCTAGCCCTTCGATCCTGCTCCGCCATGACTGATCTTTTCATGGCCTCAGCTCCACCTACCTGCCCTCTCATACATAACCCTTAATTCCTTCATTGTTCAAAAAAAATCTATCTTTAGCTTTAAAAGCATTTACTGAAGTAGCTGGGCAGGGAATTCCATAGATTAACATCCTCTGGGTGAAGAAGTTCCTTCTCAATTCACTCCTAAATCTGCTCCCCCTAATTTTGAGGCTATGCCTCTTGTCCTAGTTTTACCCGCAAGTGGAAACATCCTACTTACTTCTATCTTATCTATTCCCTTCATAATTTAATGTTTCTATAAGATTCCCCTTCATTCTTCTGAATTCCAATGAGTATAATCCCAGTCTACTCAGTCTCTCCTCATAAGCCCCCACAATCAATGCAGTGAACTTCCTCTGCACCCCCTCCAGTGCCAATACATCCCTTCTTAAGTAAGGAGACCAAATCTGCACACAGTACTCCAGGTGTGGCCTCACCTTGTACAGCTATAACCTCCCTGCTTTTAAACTCAATCCCTTTAGCAATAAAGAACAAAATTCCATTTGCCTTCCTAATTACCTGCTGTACCTGCAGATGAACCTTTGGTGACACCCAGCTCCCTCTGCACAGCAGCGTGCTGCATCTTTTTACCATTCAAGCAATAATCCTTTTTACTGTCACTCCTACCAAAATGGATGACTTCCCATTTATTAACATTATATTCCATCTGCCAGACCTTTGCCCACTCACTCAATGTATCTATGTTCCTCTGCAAAGTTTTGCAGCCCTCTGCACACTTAGTTCTGCCATTCATACTGTCATTTGTAAACTTTAACACACTACACATGGTCCCCAACTTCAAATCATCGATACAAATTGTAAATAATTATGGTCCCAACACCGATCCCTGGCACACCACTAGTTACTGATTGCCAACCAGAATAGCACTCATTTATCCCCACTCTTTATTTCCTGTTAATCAACCAATCCTCTATCCTTGCTAATACTTTACCCGTAACACCATTCATCTTTATCATATACAGCAGCCTCTTGTGCAGCAACTTGTCGAAGGCCTTTTGGAAATCTAGGTATGTCCACCCTGCTCGTAATATCTTCATAGAATTCCAGTAGATTAGCTAAGCATGACCTGCCCTTCATGATCCCATGCTGCATCTGCCCAACAGGACAATTTCAATCTAGATTAGATTCCCTACAATGTGGAAACAGGCCCTTTGGCCCAACAAGTCCACACCGACCCTCCAAAGTGTAACCCACCTAGACCCATTTCCCTCTGACTAATGAACCTAACACTATGGGCATTTTAGCATGGCCAATTCACCTGACCTGCACATCTTTGGACTGTGGGAGGAAACTGGAGCACCCAGAGAAAATCCATGCAGACACAGGAGAATGTGCAAACTCCACACAGACCGTCACCCAAGGCTGGACATGAACCTGGGACCCTGGTGCTGTGAGGCAGCAGTGCTAACCACTGAGCCACTGTGCTGCTCCAAATCTAAATGCCTTGCTATTTCTTCCCTAATAATAGACACAAGCATCTTTCCCACCACAGAGGTTAAGCTAACTGGTTTATAATTTCCCATCTTTTGTCTACATCTCTTTTTAAACAGTGGTATCATACTTGTTGTGTTCCAATCTGCTGGAACTGCCCCTGAGTCCAGCGAATTTTGAAAAATTACATGTGCACTTGCTATTCCTCTCTCCATCTCTGGGATGCATTCCATCAGGGCCAGGTGACTTGCCTACCTTTGCTCCATTAGCTTACCCAACACTACCTCTTCCGTATTAATGATTGTTTCCAGATCTTCGTCTCGTTGACAATTACTGGCAGGTTATTAGTATCGTCCACTATAATGACCAGCACAAAATACCTATTCAATGCCTCAGCCATTTCATCAGTTGCCATTCCTAAATTCCCCTTCTCACCCTCTCAAGGACCAACGTTTACTTTCACCACTCCTTTTTGTTTTATATATTTATAGAAACTTTTGCTATCTGTCTTTAAATTCTATGCTAGTTTTTTATCTCATGTTCGGTCTTACTTATTTTATAGCTCTTTTTGTGGCTTTCTGTTGACCTTTAAAGTTTACCCAGTTTTCTAGTTTCCTGCTGATCTTGGCCACTTTATATGCCATCTCTTTCATAGAACATAGAACACAGAACATAGAACGTTACAGCACATTAAGGCACTTCAACCCTCAATGTTGCATCGATCTCTGATGTCCATCTAACCTACACTGTCCCATTATCCATATGTATGTCCAATGCCCATTTAAGTGCCCTTAATGTCGGCAAATCTACTACTGTAGGCAGTTTGTTCCATGCCCCTACTACTCTCTGAGTAAAGAAACTACTCCTGATATCTATCCTAAATCTCTCACCCTTCAATTTAAAGCTATGTCCCCTCATGTTAGGCTTCACCATCCGAGGAAAAAGGCTCTCACTGTCCACTTTATCTAACCCTCCAATTATCTTAAACGTCACAATTAAGTTACGTCTCAATCTCTTCTCTCCAAAGAAAACAGCCACAGTGGTTCTGTTCGCTGAGCTGGAAGTTTTTGTTGCAAACGTTTCGTCCCCTGGCTAGGAGACATCATCAGTGCTGTGGAGCCTCCTGCGAAGCGCTTCTTTGATGTTTCTTCCGGCATTTATAGTGGTCTGTCCTTGCCGCTTCCGGGTGTCAGTTTCAGCTGTCCGCTGTAGTGATTGGTATATTGGGTCCAGGTCGATGTGTCTGTTGATGGAATTTGTGGATGAATGCCATGCCTCTAGGAATTCCCTGGCTGTTCTCTGTCTGGCTTGCCCTATGATAGTAGTGTTTTCAATGGGGCGGCACAGTGGTTAGCACTGCTGCCTCACAGCGCCAGGGACCTGGGTTCAATTCCCGCCTCAGGCGACTGTCTGTGTGGAGTTTGCACGTTCTCCCCGTGTCTGCGTGGGTTTCCTCCGGGTGCTCCGGTTTCCTCCCACAGTCCAAAGATGTGCGGATCAGGTGAATTGGCCATGCTAAATTGCCCATAGTGTTAGGTAAGGGGTATATGTAGGGGTATGGGTGGATTGCGCTTCGGCGGGTCGGTGTGGACTTGTTGGGCCGAAGGGCCTGTTTCCACACTGTAAGTAATCTAATCTAATCAGAACCACTACAACAAGCACCCGAGCTACAAATCTTCGCACAAACTTTGAAAACAGCCACAGTTCCCTCAGGCTTTCCTTATAAGACCTTCCTTCTGTACCAGGCAATGTCAAAAAAAATCTCATTTCCAAAGTTTCCACATTCTTCCTATAATGCAATGACCAGAACTGTACACAGTACTCCAGGTGCAGCCAAAAGCAGTGGCTTGTACAACTGAAGCATGACTTCATGGCTTCAAAACTCAATCCCCTGACCAATAAATGCCAACGCACCATATGCCTTCTTCGCAAACCTATCAACCTGGGTGGCAACTTTCAGGGATTTATGCACCTGGACACCAAGATCTCTCTGCCAAGAATTTTCCCAATAGCCCGATACTCTGCATTCCTGTTACTTCTTCCGAAGTGATAGCCTCCCTTCAATTTAGTTGCCTCCCTGATTTCCTGAGACACCCATGGCAGATTCGAGGTGCAGGAAAATCGATGTTTTGGGCAAAACCCCCTCAGCTCCCAGCTCTGCCTAGTTTTCACCATACCCCCTATACCTCCCCCTCACTGAAGACAAATGAGCAGTCCTCAGCAAAGGGCTTGCCTTCATCCCCCACCACTCCCAGATCAACGAATTCCGCACACGTGATATATCTTCTGTCCAACCCCAGGGCATCAATGTAGACTTCACCAGTTTCCTCATTTCCCCTCCCCCTATCTTTCCCCAGTTCCAACCTTCCAGCTCAGCACTGCCCTCATGACCTGTCCTACCTGTCCATCTTCCTTCCCACCTATCCACTCCACCCTCCTCTCCAACCTATAGCCATTGCACACTCTCCCATCCACCTATTGCACTCTCAGCTACCTTGCCTCCAGCTCCACCCCCCTCTCATTTATCTCTCCACCCCTGGAAGCTCCCAGCCTCATTCCTGATGAAGGGCTTTTGTCCTAAAAGTTGATTTTCCTGCTCTTCAGATGCTGCCTGACCTGCTGTGCTTTTCTGGCACCACACTCTTGATTCTAATCTCCAGCATCTGCAGTCCTCATTTTCATCCATTTTTATCCCTTTTCTTGCAGTCTTTCCTTTTCACTGGAGTATACTTTTGCTGAGCACTCACTAAGGTTGCTTTAAAAGTCCTCCACTGCTCATCAACTGTTCCACCATAAAATCTTTGTTTCCAGTTTACTTTAGCCAAGTCTTGCCACATCCTATTTTATTCTCCCTTGTTTAAGCACAGGATCCTGGTATTGGATTTTATCTTCACACTCTCCAACTGTATTCTAAATTCAACCATAATGTGATCACTCCTTCCAAGAGGATCCCTAACTGTGAGGTCATTATTTATTCCTGTCTCATTATACAGGACCAGATCCACAACAGCTTACTCCCTTATCGATTCCATTCCGTACTGTTCAAGAAAACTATCACAGATACACTCAACGAACTCTTCCTCAAGGCTGCCCTGACCGAGTTGGTTTGACCAATTGACATGTAGATTAAAATCCCCCACAATAATTGCCTTACCATTTTTACAGGTATTAGTTATTTCTTTGATAATTGCCCGCCCCAATGTGATGTTATTAAATGGTAGTCTATAGACTGTGCCTATCAATGACATTGTATTCTTAGAATTTCTAATTTCCACCCAAATGGATTCAACCTTATTCTCAATAGAACCTAAATCATCTCTCAGCACCGCTCTGATATCGTCCTTGAATATTAGAGCAAGACCACCCCACCCTCCCTTACCTTCCTGTAACCAAACAGCAGGATTTTGAACCTAATTGCCCAGCAACTTTGGAGATCTTGTTGATTTGGTCAAAATAAAAAGGTCTTATGATTCAAAGCTATCCATTTTATAAAAACCACAATCATTAGAGTTGAGTATTTTTTTGATTTAAATCTTAGAAATATTGATGCTTATCAGTTCATCTGGCTCTACATACTGGTGCTCGCCCTTATAACCGTGACAGAGTTATTAACGGCTCCATTCCTGTATTTGAGCATGTTGTTAGTGGAAATTCAGTGTGTGGGCAGACTGAAGAAGTTGGGATTGCTCTCCTTACAGCGAGGATTGTTTCAGGAACACGTCTTCGAATTGATTTTAAAAGAATATGGGGTTTTGATAGAGTGACTAAGGAGAAGCTGTTGGCACAGGCAGGAAAACTGGTCACCAGAGAACACAGATTTCAGATCAAAGACAATGTTCGAAGAATTTTGTTTATGTTACAATTTGTTGTGATCTGCAATACACTGCCTGAAAGGGGCATTGAAATGGATTCAATAGGAGCTTTCAAAATAAATTGGATACATATTTGAAGGAGGAGAGCTTGCAGGACTGTAGGGAAGGAGCAGGGAAATGGTATTATTTGAATTTCTCTTTCAAAGAGATGGCACTGACCTCCCATAAACTATACAATTCTATGAATAAAGTACTGGCACCAAGGATCTGGTCAGGGCTTATTTGCAAGGATAGTTCTAAGATTAACACATGTCCTTTGATTTTGACTGAACCCATCACTTCCTTTATTTTCCAAACAGATTTGATAGTGAAGAATGAAATTAACCTCTAATTCCCCAAACCTTGAGTAAACTTCAGGAACTCCTCTCGGTTGTTTGTGAGATGTATTTATCTTTTTTTAAATTTATTCTCTGGTGAACAGCATTTCTTGAACACTTTTTAATTTAGGAGAAAAATTACATGTAAAAAATTATAACTGAATGGACCTCTGCTCCCCAGGTTTCGCTGATCTGACTCACCTCCTCTGTGCTTTTGGAAAATTGTTCTATAAGCCCATAGGTAACATTCTGAACCTACAAAGGCCAACCCTCTGCTGCCATCAGGAGCAGCTGCTTACCAAGTTGTCACAGTCTGCTGCATCCAATCGTGCAGAGACAATCCCTTTTGAGTAGATGTTTAATTTTGCCCTCAGAGTCATGTTGTGCAGATTTAATTAAATTATGCTGTGCTATCAGTTCAAAGATGTCTGATTTAATAAAGCCACCGATACTTAATATGGGACCAATAAGCTTGAGCAGATGCAATGAAAACACATAGAAATTAATAACTTGTCACTTGGGGATGGTTGTGAATATTAAAGTAATATGACCTGGTTACCTTGTGCTCATTCCAGTGTTAAAGTACTCTGAGATTTCACTATTCAGACGCTGGAAGGATGTTGGGAAAGATCTGAAATCCATCAGATCACATCCTAAATAATGGCAGTGGTATTTTTTTTATTCATTTGTGGGACCTGGACATTGTTGGCTGGCCTGCATTAATATCCCATCCCAATTTGCCCTTGAGAAGGTGGGGGTGAGCTGCCTTCTGGGATTGCTGCAGTCCTACAATGACCTACAATGCCAGTAGGGAGGGTGATGCCAGGTGGTACATCCATTTTCATTTCTTTATTGTGAATTTCTAGCAATTGAAACAACTGAGTGGCTTGCTAGGCCATTTCAGAGGGCAGTTGAGAGTCAACCACATTGCTGTAGGCTTGGAGTCATATGTAGGCCAGGCCAGACCAGGTAAGAATGGCAGTTTCCCTTCCCTAAAGGACAGTAGTGAACCAGATGGATTTTTCCGACAATTGACGATGGTTTCATGGTCATCAGTCGACTCATAATTCCAGATTTTTTTTGTTATGAGCATATGTAGGGTGGGAACTGCAGTAAAGATACTTGAATGATATTGATGCTGATGAGCTGAAAGGTTTGGTTTTTCTGTGCTGTTTTCATCATGTAAGAGTGACCTGGGAGTGACCCATTCCTCTGCAGCTTCCCCGGGAAGCTCCACTGGCATTGGTTTCACAGGGAAAATATTTACTGGAAGTCTGGCACCTCACCTGCTGGTACATCACTGTTACATGGATGTGGGTGGATTACTCAGCCATGTTCTTACATCAGACAAGTATTGCCCTTACACCATGATGTATCATCCTCATCAAATCAGGCTGTTTCTCATTTTTCCATATTCTGTCCAATGATTTAACCGGGATTCCATTTTGGCCATATTGTAGGTTTTTGAGCTTAATGTTTGTGTACTGAGTTGCTTGTTTAGTGGGGGGTTTTCAACTCTCATGGGTCAATTACCCTTTTCTACACCTACTTCAGGTCTGAGTGGTGTCTCTTTCCTTCTGACTGCACTAAGAAGTAGCATCAAACAAACCTTCACCATACAGGACAGCATTTCAGATTCCTGGCAGTTCATCCACATCATGGCAGTGGATGAGAGGGAAAACAGGGATCAGGCAAGATGCCAATACATCTGAACAAACACAGTACTGAGGATACTGAAAATCTAAAAAAAAACCTGAAATGTTCAGCAGGTCTGGCAGAGTCTGTGGAGAGTAACAGAGTTAATGATTCACAATAACGATCTCTCCACAGTTTCCACTGAGTGTCTCTTCAGCCCCTTCTGTTTCATCTTAATCCGTAATACACAGCCCACAGATAAACTGGCAGTTGAGACAAGCCAAACATTGTTTAAATAAAAAAAATAGATTCCTTAACATTGAAGGGAACACTGACCTAAAGAAAGGAAAAAATGTTCTCTTTTTGTAATAGAAAGCAGCACATGAAAGTGTTCTTTATGTGAACTTATTCAATTTGATCTGTTTTAAATATGAACTTTGAAACACACAGTGACAATAATAGTGTGTGATAAAGAGTCAATAGCCATTCATTTGGAACTATTTACGTGTCTGATATGTACCCAAACTTCGGACTATAATTGTATCAACGTGAAAAATCAATTCAACTTTGAAGGATTGTGAATAAGCAATGAGTGTGATCTGTCGAATCTCCGTTATTTGCCTACAGGGCACATTGTGCTGGAATGAGAGCTGCAGCACTCCAGCTCAAACACTGCAATGAAATTCAATTGAAATTTTGTGTAGTGGATTCGCAAGAACTACCATTAGCCTCAAAGTATAATGATTGGGTGAAATCCCACATACATTGTGCTCAGCAAGCAGAAAGCTAAATCAACCTGCCAGCTGAGGGAGAAACACGACAAAATGGTGGTTTCTGAAACAATTGAGGCAGAATGGTGTAGACATTTGAAAAGGACACTGCATCTGTTCTTCCACATTGTTATTTTTTGTATTCATACTATGATTCTGTTCACAAAATGTGAGCAGCATTAACTGCCCAGCATTTATTATCCCTCCCTAGTTGGCCTTGAGAAGGTGAGGCTGAGCTGCTTTCTTGAACCGCGATAGTCCATGTGCTGTAGGTAGACTCAGAATGCCCTTAGGGAGGGAATTCCAGGACTTTGACCCAGTTACACTGAAGAAGTAGCAGTATCGCAGACAGAAAAGTTAGTATAATTGACGAATGAAACATACTTTATTTTATTTGTTCGTGGGATGTGGGCATTCCATGTGGTCAGCATTTTTCACCCATCCTTAATTGCCCATAAGACAATGGCTTATTAGTGCCATTTCAGAGTCAACCACATTGCTATAGGTCTGGAGTCACATGAAGAGACTTCACAGATATCCTGATCCTTAAGACATCTTGCCACCCACCCGGACCCCACAACACACTCTCCCCCACCCCAACCCCACACCACACCCCCCTTCTCCACCCCATCCCCACCACACTCCCTCCCCATCACCCATCCCCCACCTCAACCCTACACCATTCCCTTTCCCAACCCTGACTCCACCACATCCCCCTCCCCCACCCCAACCCACACCACAGCCCTCCCCCTATCCCCACCACACTATCCCCTCCCCAATCCTACCACATCCCCCTTCCCCACACCAACCCCACACCACCCAAACCCATCACATCCACTTCCCCAACACCAATCCTACCACCCCTCCACCATGCCAACCTCATACCCCCCACTCCCCCACTCCAACCTCACCACATCTCCCTCCCTCATCCAAACCCCACAGCATTCACTCCTGTTCCCCACTCTAACCACACAATACCCCTCCCCCATGCCAATCCTACACCACCCCACCCCAACCACACAGCACTCCCTCCCCCACCCCAACCCCATACTGCCAAAACCCTACCACCCACTAACCACATCCCACTGATGTAAACATCATCCTATGCTCCCATCCACAGACCCAACACCATCCCCTGCCTGACTTCAACTCAACCACTCCCACCAACACCATCCTCTCCAATCTCTCACCCCCCACCCCCACACCCCTGCAAACATTCCCTCAATTCCCCGCCAAACCTCAGACTCCAACCCACAGCACCATCTCTGACCCGATCTAATACCAACACAATCATCTACTCATAGAATCATGCAAAATGAAGATAAACCCCTCAGTCTTGCTCATTTATGCTGACCAAGTTTTCCAAACTAAACTAGTCCAGATTACCTGATCCTCGAACCAACTCCTAACCGTAACCCTTCCCTGTCCCTGCACCTTGCCCACCTCTGGTAAACAGTGAATAAAACCAGGAAAGGAGAAAGGGCAGACAGACTATATAAATGTAAGTTGTTGTTGTTCGTTGTTCTGAAAGTACTGGCTGAGTGATGTGACTCAGCCATGAGGGTTGTATGCATTTACTGAGAAAAGACCAAAATAATTGAAATAAAAAGAAAAAATGTTATCTGTCCCTATCATCCTTTTTAAACTCTCTCAAATGATGTGAGCATCAATGGATGGTCCAGTATTTATTGGCCGTCCCTAGTTGCCCCTTGAGAAGGTGGGGGTGAGCTGCCTTCTTGAACTACTGCAGTCCATGTGTTGTAGGTTAACCCACAATGCCCTTAGGGAGGGAATTCCAGGATTTTGACCCTGTGACAGTGAAGGACGAGTGATATATTTCCAAGTCAGGATGGTGAGTGCCTTGGAGGTGAACTTGCAAGGGGTGCCCTTGTATCTGCTGCCCTTGTCTCTCAAGATGGAAACGGTCATAGGTTTGGAAAGTGTTGTCTGAGGGTCTTTGGTGAATTTCTGAAATGCATCTGTGGATTGTACACATTGCTGCTGGAGGTGGTGGAGGGAGTGAATGTTTGTGGATGTGGTGCCAATCAAGCGGGCTGCTTTGTCCTGGATGGTGTCAAGCTTCTTGACTGTTGTTGAAGCTACCCCCATCCAGGCAAATAAAGAGTATCCATCACGTTCCTGACTTGTGCCTGGTCCTAACCTTTAAGAATAATGTTTTCACTGTTCAGTTTTGCTTTCGGTACAGTCAGTTTGTGCTGTATCGCGGACATGTGTCATAGAACATAGAACATTACAGTGCAGTATAAGCCCTTCAGCCCTTGATGTCACACCAACCTGTGAAACCAATCTGAAGCCCATTTAACCTACATTATTCCATTCTTGTCCATATGTCTATTCAGGGACCATTTAAATACCCTCAAAGTCGGCAATTCTACTACTGTTGCAGGCAGTGTGTTCCACGCCCCTACCTCTGAGTAAAGAAATTAACACTGACATTTTCTGAGATCTATCACCCCTCAATTTAAAGCCATGCTAGCCATCACCATCTGAGGAAAAAGGCTCCCACTGTCCACCCTATCTAACCCTCTGATTATCTTATATATCGCAATTAAATCACCTCTCGACCTTTTTCTCTCTAACATGTCATACTTGAATATCAATGAGACTGTGGAGGTAAGTTTGGTTACCTTTTTGACTTATATTAAAAATCAGTTTGTAACAAATGGTAATTATGTGCCCTCTCTGCTTCTTCCATTTCCATGAGTTTATCCTTTCACTGGTATACACTGGAAAGGACAAATGATTCAACATGATGTTCAGGGCAACATGATTTTATTTATTTTAAACCATCTTTTCACAATAAAGGACAGGCACAGAATCCATGGAAGCATGTTCGAAAAGTGAAATCTCATAATTAAATGACCTCCACCTGACCAGGGGTCCACATGATCCTCAGAAAGATTCTGATCAAAAATCTATGAACCACTTGATTTTGATTTGATTTATTATAGTCATATGTACCTAAATACAGTGAAAAGGTTTGTTTTGTGAGCAGTACAGGCAGATCACGGCAAACAAGGACATATAGATCATTGGGTGCTTAGAGCAAGGAATACATGGTTATGGCTGCACAGAGGTACGCAAAGCAAGATCGACATGAGCCAGATTAACATTATTTGAAGTTAGACAGTTCATTCATAAGTCTAATAATGGAAGAGAAGAAGCTGTTCCTGAAGCTGCTGGTGTGTTTGTTCAAGCTTCTGTATCATCTGCCTAATGATCGAGGTGGTAGGAGAGCATTACCAGGTTGGGAGGGGTATTTGAGGATGTTCGCTTTTTTTTGCTGCAGCAATAAGCTGTGTAAATGGAGTCCACGGATGGGAGGGTGGATTCCGTGAAGATCTGGGCTGTGCACACAACCTTCTGTAGTTTCTTACGGTCCTGGGCCGAGCACTTGGTGTACCAGGCCGTTATGCACCCGCATCGAATGCTGAATATGTGCATCTGTACAAGTTGGTGAGGGTCATAGAGTCAGAGTCATTGAGATGTACAGCATAGAAATACACCTTTCACTCCAATCTGTCCATGCCGACTAGATATCCCAACCCAATCTCGTCCCACCTGCCAGCACCCAGCCCATATCCCTCCAAACCCTTCCTATTCATATACCTATCCAAATACCTCTTAAATGTTGCAATTGTACCAGCCTCCACCACATCCTCTGGCAGCTCATTCCATACATGTACCACCCTCTGCGTGAAAATGTTGCCCCTTAGGTCTCTTTTATATCTTTCCCCTCTCACGCTAAACCTATGCCCTCTAGTTCTGGACCCCCTGACCCCACGGAAAAGACTTTGTCTATTTATCCTATCCATGCCCCTCATAATTTTGTAAACCTCCGACGCCCCAGCCTGTTCAGCCTCTCCCTGTAGCTCAGATCTTCCAACCCTGGCAACATCCTTGTAAATCTTTTCTGAATGCTTTCAAGTTTCACAAGAATTGCACGCAATATTCCAACGGTGGCCTAACCAATGTCCTGTACAGCCGTAACATGACCTCCTAACTCCTGTACTCAATACTCTGACCAATAAAGGAAAACATGCTAAACACCTTCCTCATTATCCTATCTACCTGTGACTCCACTTTCAGGGAGCTATGAACCTGCACTCCAAGGTCTCTTTGTTCAGCAACACTCCCTAGGACCTTACCATTAAGTGTATAAGTCCTGCTAAGATTTGCTTTCCTGACCTGTGGACATGCCAAATTTCCTAAGGCTCCTGAGGAAGAGGAGGCAGTGTTGTGCCATCTTGACTGAATCGAACGGAATCTGCGCTACAATCATGTTCCAATAATCACACTGACTTAAATCAACTCAGGATGTCCAACCAGGGCCTTGCACATCATAATAACCACATACTCACATGCCATAACAGCCAGTGCTGTCCATTGATAGAGTGTGAAGCTGGGGCTGTTCCCTTAGAGAAGTGAGGTTTGAGTAAAGATTTGCTAAAACAAGAAAGATCCTGTTCCCATCAGTGAAGGATTGAGAACCAGAGGGTATAGAATGAAAATCATTGATAAAAGAAGACATCATCACACAGGGAAAATCTTTTTCTTCATCCAGTGAGTGGATAGGAAATGGAGTGCATTGCCCGAGATTGTGATGGACAATTACTAAATGTAATATTGTCACAAGTCTTTCCTATTTTTATAGACATAGCAATAAACACCAAAATTCATTTACCGTCTTGATTAATTGCGCAAGAATACCCAAATATCTCCATACTACACTTTTTGTGGAGTCACTCTGTGTCGAAAATAGTCTGTCTTTTGTTTCCTCCTGCCAAAGTATATGACCTTATACTTCTGCACATTAACCACCATCTGCCAGATTTTGCCGACTTGCTCAACCAATCTGTATCCCCTTTCAGAATCCTTATATCCTTCTCACAACATGCTCGTCTACCTGTTTTTGTGTTAGCAAATTTGAATACATAACACTCCGCCCCCTTTTCCAAGTCACTATTCTAAATAGTAAATAATTAAGGCCCCAGCCTAATCTTATGACAATACACAGTTGTGACTTTCCAGCCTGAGAAAAATCCATTAATCCTGACTCTTGCCCTCTGTGTACACCAATTCTCAATTAATGTTTGTGCATTAGTCCCATTAGCATTAGCTCCCCACTTAGTTCTTTAATATTGAATTCTAGCATTTTCCCAACAGAAGTCCCAGTAGTTTGTCAAATACTTGGTCCCTCATGATGGACACTGTGACAAGACCTTTCCTCACATGAGCACCATGATTATCATTGGAGACCGATGCAAAATATTGATTTAAAATATTTGTCCGTTCTGTTTAATCAATTACACGGCTGTATCTTCCAAGGTTCCCACACTTACCTCAGCTAGTTTTTCTTTTTATATATATGTGGAAGCTCCTTCCATTTATTTTAACATTTCTTGACAATTTCCTGTCATAATCAATGTTCTCTTTCTTTATTAGCTTTCAGTCATCTGCTGCTGTTTCCTGAAACGTTCCCAATCCTCTGGTCTATTCCTGCTGTAAAAATCAATCTCTGATGCATTCTCAAATTTGTCTTCCATGTTACACTTGCCCATCTGATTTGTCCAGTCATGTTCTTCTTACAGATGTCCATCGTTTCCCAATTTAGAATTTGTCCTACAGCGAGGCAATCCTTCAGTGGTCTGGAGACCTCTCCCTCTCCTGATTTCTTTCCATTGCTGTTACTTATTTCCACCCAAAAGTAATTTCACATCATGGTCCATTGCTACTCGATCATTACTCACTCTCACATGAACACCTGCCTTTTTTACAAGCTCCACCACCCCTTTTTCCTTTTGCCCTTTTTTCCTGAAACTGTCGAATACCTTTGGATATTGAGGTTTGAATATTGAGGTTTGAATATTGAGATTTGAATATTGAGGTTTGAATATTGAGGCAGCCTTCAAGACGCTCTGGCTTCACTGCAAAGGAGTATATCTAATCTCCTAACTGCCATCTTCCCTCTTGTTGGTTCACTCAGTTGGCTGGATGGTCAGTCTGTCCAGAGTGACACCAATAGTGTGAGTCCAATTCCCACACTAGCTGAGGTTATCATGAAGGAGTCATCTTCTCATCCTCCTCTTGCATGAGGTGTTGTGATCCTCAGGGAAAACCACCACCAGCCATCCTTCTCTGACAAGAGATCATAGAACATAGAACATAGAAAAATACAGCTCAGTACAGGCCCTTCAGCCCTCGATGTTGCACTGACCGAAGCCTACCTAACCTACACTAGCCCAATAACCTCCATATGCTTATCCAATGCCCACTTAAATGACCATAAAGAGGGAGAGTCCACCACTGCTACTGGCAAGGCATTCCATGAACTCACAACCCGCTGAGTAAAGAATCTACCCCTAACATCTGTCCTATACCTACCACCCCTTAATTTAAAGCTGTGTCCCCTAGTAACAGCTGACTCCATTAGCGGAAAAAGGTTCTCACTGTCAACCCTATCTAAACCCCTAATCATCTTGTACACCTCTATCAAATCTCCCCTAAACCTTCTTTTCTCCAATGAGAACAGCCCCAAGTGCCTCAGCCTTTCCTCATACGATCTTCCTACCACGTCAGGCAACATCCTGGTAAACCTCCTCTGCACCCGTTCCAGTGCCTCCACATCCTTCCTATAGTATGGCGACCAAAACTGCACACAATACTCCAGATGTGGCCGCACCAGAGTCTTATACAACTGCAACATGACCTCAGGACTCCGGAACTCAATTCCTCTACCAATAAAGCCCAGTACGCCATATGCCTTCTTCACAGCACTATTTACCTGGGTGGCAACTTTCAGAGATCTGTGTACATGGACACCAAGATTCCTCTGCTCATCCACACTACCAAGTAGCCTACCATTAGCCCAGTAATCCATCTTCTTGTTACTCCTACCAAAATGAATGACTTCACACTTAGCTACATTGAACTCCATTTGCCACCTTTCTGCCCAGTTCTGCAACTTATCTATATCCTGCTGTAACCTGCCACATCCTTCTTCGCTGTCCACAACTCCACCGACTTTCGTATCATCCGCAAACTTGCTCACCCAGCCTTCAAGCCCTTCCTCCAGGTCATTTATAAAAATGACAAACAGCAGTGGTCCCAAAACAGATCCTTGTGGAACACAGCTAGTAACTGCACTCCAAGATGAACTTTACCATCAACTACTACCCTCTGTCTCCTTCCAGCCAGCTAATTCCTAATCCAAACCTCTAATGCACCCTCAATGCCATACCTCCGTAGTTTTTGCAGTAGCCTACCATGGGGTACCTTATCGAACGCCTTACTAAAATCCATATACACCACATCTACTGCTTTACCCTCATCCACTTCCTTGGTCACCTTCTCAAAGAACTCAATAAGGTTTGTGAGGCACGACCTGCCCTTCACAAAACCATGCTGACTATCCTGGATCACATTATTCCTATCCAGATGTTCATAAATCCTATCCCTTACAATTCTCTCTAAGACTTTGCCCACAACAGAAGTGAGACTCACTGGCCTATAGTTACTATGGCTATCTCTACTCCCCTTCTTGATCCTCTGGGACTAGGGCAACTTTACTTTATATATCCTCAATTGGTACTACAATTTCTCTTTTTCTCTCTGCCTATTGAATGGTACTCTAGACCATGGTTTTATTTTAAGGGGGTGTGAATGTCTCCTAAAATATAACATCCAAGTTCCTCTTCCCTTCCCTGATGTATCACAGTACCATCAGCTTGGAGCTCCAATTCATCAACTCTGACTGAAATTCCTAAAACAGTGAACACTTGCTGCGGGTGTGGCCACCGTGGATTGCACTAGCATCCACCAGTTCTCGCATACTACAGCAGTAACACATTGCCTGTTCAGCCTTTTCTACTCTTTTTGCTTAATTACTTTTGATAGTAAATATTTTAAAAGTAAATTTTGTAACTGCATTCAACTGTAATCACATCTCCAGATTTAAACCATTTTGACAATCAAAAGAGACAGAAAGGAAATATTCACTGATCACCATCCTGTTTCCCTGTGACAGGCAGGAAGAGGGTGATGGGGCTTCCTGCTGTCGGTTTTGAACTCCTGCTCTTCTTGGGCAGCATTGTGGCTTGGTGGCTAGCACTGCTGTTTCACAGCACTGGGGAGCTGGATTCGATTCCACCCTCAGGCAACATATTCTCCCTGTGTCTGCGTGGGTTTCCTCTGGGTGCTCCAGTTTCAGCAGGTACAGAGATTGGGTAAGAGCGGGTAGGTTAAGTGTGATGCTCTTTGGAAGGTTGTTGTCGATTCGATGGGCTAAATGGCTTGTTTCCACACTGTAGGGATTCTGTGATTCGCGTACAGGTCCACTCTCCCAGTTTACTTCACAATAGCACTGACTTGCTGCACACTCCTCCCAGTCAGAGAGTAGCAGAGCTGTGACTGGCCTCATTCCATTCTGTAGCGGTTCTATGATAAACGCCAAAAAACAAGGCCCACACATCCTTAATGCCAAACCAATGCCATCCACCAGAAGGTCCAAGGCCCTGGGGGCTTCATCAGAGCATACAGTTTGGCCTTTGACTTTGTTTGTGCAGTTTTCATCCTTTCATTATGTGAAGAAACGTGTAAAGTTCAATAACTACAGGCTTGATGCGTCTACATCTGGAGTCTCAGTGAGTGATGAAAGCAATGTACTTGCAGCCTGTGAAAGCAGCTGAGGAGTTCTGCCTTTTCTCTGGTTGCAGCTTGAACACAGGGAAATCTCAGGAGTCATTATTTAAAGTCTCCAAAAACTAGCGAGTCTCATACCCCAGATCATTCAGTGCACCGTCATTTTAAATTAGAGATGTTGTTTGATGCTTTAGGAATTGAAAATAGGAACTGAGGTTGCAAAATGAACCACAAAGGACAAAAGCTCACTGAGATAGAGAGGAAAAGAGTAGCTTCATTTCTGTATTGTTTGACCTTGTCTGCCCACGTACATTGATGGTCTATGTGGTAAATTTGACGTTAGAATGTAGATGAGGAATCTTTCTGTGTGTTGATGCATTGTGTCTCACTTGTTTAATATGATTGATTTTGAAATTATCAGCAATTGATTTTCCTTTATGACTAATTAGTGATTGTGAAGAATTGGTTAAATGTGCAGCAACTTATTACCACTGTCACATTTTATCTTAATAATAATAATAAATACATAAGTTGAGCTAACATTTTTTCAGTGTTTTATTTTGATTCTTCCCATTGAACAGTAATGGTATGTATACACACTTTATAAACTAGGCATCTGCAACATTAACATTCTGGTAATTGATCAGTCCTCAGAAAGGGAAAGCCACAGACATCTTCTCTCATGTCTTCCTTATCCCATGATTCTGCCCTTCCTACTTGCTGTATTTTCTCCTTTTCTCCCACATGTCCTCTAATTGACTTACCAACTTTATATCTTTCACACTTCAATAATATCTTGCTGAGAAATGGAGATCTGGAACAGGGAAGGGGAGACTTTGGAGGAAGGTGGTGTGTGGTGCAGAGTCATTGGAATCTAAAAGGTAATTACTGTTCACAGTTAGCTATATTTCATCACCCAAATCAGCAATATACCATGTATTTGACTTTGATGTGTTCAGAGCTGAGAGAAGCAGACAATAAATTTGATTTTCTTGTTACTATTATTCAGGCTGTGTAATATGTTTTCCTTCCCGTATTCTTATATTTATCACTGTACTGAACTGTCCTAAATGCCTGAGGAAGCCAAATGATCAGTCCCCATCCTCCAACTTGCCAAATAAATACCAGCTGTTGTTGGAAGGTAGGTGGGCTGGTCTATGTCTCAATGTCTCCATATAAAATTGGAGTCAGGGACAGGGAGGCAGGAAGCAATGAGAAGCAACCCCCTACCCTGAGCATTTTTACATGATGCACCAGCATGGGATTGTAAAATTCTACAATGTACTTTAGCATCACAAACAAATGTTCCCTTTCTCCAAAGAGAAGAGAAGCTTCAGTTATATATCCGCATAATTGAATTGCCTAATGGCTGGTACCAATCCTGTGAATTATTTTCCATATCCACTTTTTGCCTGAGCCTCCTTCCTAAAATGTGCTTGACAAATTGGTGATGGCAGAGAACGTGGATATTTGGGGAAAAAGGACACATTTGTGGACATTTTCATTTTGGACACATCAGGATTATTCGCAAGAATACCAATTCAATGGCAAACAGACATTCATACATCACGAGAGAGAAAAGCTGCTTGGTTAGCAGTGAACTCTAAAGTAGTGGCACAGTGGTTAGCACTGCTGCCTCACAGCGCCTGAGACCCGGGTTCATTTCCCGACTCAGGCGACTGACTGTGTGGAGTTTGCACGTTCTCCCTGTGTCTGTGTGGGTTTCCTCCGGGTGCTCCGGTTTCCTCCCACAGTCCAAAGATGTGCAGGTCAGGTGAATTGGCCATGCTAAATTGCCCCTAGTGTTAGGTAAGGGGTAAATGTAGAGGTATGGGTGGGTTGCGCTTCAGCGGGTCGGTGTGGACTTGTTGGGCCGAAGGGCCTGTTTCCACACTGTAAGTAATCTAATCAAATCTAATCTTAGAGGCATTGCCAGGGAGAATTCATTGACTCACAATGATTGACAGTTAATTGCTTTGTTTAAATTTTAAACTGGACAAGTTGATTCTGATTAAGCTGAGCATTGTACTGAAAGCTCTGAGAATCTGTTGTTTAAAACCACAACTTGGTTTAAGTTGATCAATTTATTAATTCAACAGAAGAACCTCAATTACCCGAATATCAATGATCAGAATATCAGACTATCTGAAGGAGATCTCAAGATTCCGATAGAAACATAACATCAAAGACGTGTTTCCAATACTGATCGCATCTTTTGTTTATAGTGATTAAACAGGCACGGTCTCCAAATGACTGACCTCCCGCCCTCTCTCTCCCCACACACTTGCCTGGAGTTCTACACAGGCATGTACCCTTGAATCCCCTTCCCCTGATAATCTCTCCAACATTGTCTTGTACAGGGTAAAGATGGAACCTGTCAAAAAAATGCAGTAAAATGTTGTGCGTGCATGTGTGTGCACACACACGCTATTTGGAGACTCACCCCCCAAAAGGCGGCAACAGCAGGAGTCTCGTTGGTGTCCAGTGGTGGTTATGTGAAGAGGGGGCGGGGCAGACAGAAGAGTGCAATGTCAGATGGGGTTGGAGTGCGGGAGAGGGGCAGTGTTGGATGGGGGCAAGGGGGAAAGGTGTTGGATGGGGTTGGGGGGCAGTGTTGGATGGGGTTGGGGTGCGGGAGGGGAGGAGTTGGGCAGGGGAAGTGTTGGGGAGGTATTGGATGGTGTTGGGGAAGATGGAGGGGTGGGGGTGTGGGCGGGCGGTGGCTTTGGATGAGGTTGGGGGTTGGGTGGGGTGGAGGTTGGGTGGTGTGGAGGTTGGGACGGGTTGATGTTGGATGGGGTTGGAGGTTGGACGGGTGTGGAGGTTGGGACGGGGGCAGTGTTGGATGAGGTTGGGGGTGGGTGGGTGTGGAGGTTGGGACGGGGGCAGTGTTGGATGAGGTTGGGGGTGGGTGGGTGTGGAGGTTGGGACGGGGGCAGTGTTGGATGAGGTTGGGGGTGGGTGGGTGTGGAGGTTGTGACGGGGCGGTGTGGGACGGGGACGGGGCGGCTTGGGGGTCGTGTTGGATGGGGGCAGGGTGGGCGGGTGGGGGGGCAGTGTTGGATAGTGTTGGGAGAGTGTGGGCGGGGGTGGGATGGGCAGGAGGGTGGTGTTGAACGAGGCGTGGGCGGGCGGGTGTGGAAGTTAAGGCGGGGGCAGTTTTAGACGGGGGCGGAGGAGGGTAGGGCGGTGTTGGATGGGGGGAACCGGGGGGGGGCTCGCGCGCAGTTTCCTGAAGAGGGGAGCGGACTTAAAAAACTCTGAGCCCCAGAGGAAAGGCATCTAATTGATTAACCAAATAAGTGATTATCCGAACGAAATAGTGCTTGCCCATCATGTTCAGATAATCGAGGTTCCTCTGTATTTGTAATTATAACAATAATTATTACAGGAACACCAGTGGGTGCAATTTGAAAAGCTTGTTTTACTATTACAAATACTGCAGTTAATTATAACATTGTTATTGAGGGTCAATTGCAGTGTTACACTATACAAGCACAAAGTAATATTATGTAACAGATTAATATTGTAATGTATTATAATGTTGCAGATTCATTGGCATTCTTGTAATTTTCAAATGTACCAATCTGTTGAAATATTCCAGGAATATTATAATACAGGAAAATTACTGGATTATAATATTACAGATTAATTGTAGTACTCAGTATTGCAGACTCATTGCTATGTAACAAAACTGAAGTAATGTTACATTGTTATAGATTCATTATAGCCATACGTTACCAGATCACTGTAATACAGAAGCACTGCAGTATTACTTTGTTTCAAATTAATTGTGGTAATGCAGTATTATTCTAACTATTGTAGCCACACAGACACAGATCAGAATGATGCAGATTTATTTTGAGGCTATATCATCGCTTTGTTTTGGCCCTGTTCCCTTTAAACTTACCAAGCCGCACACTGACTGCAGCCGACCTGCTGCTGGAGCCTTGACAGTTAGGTTTGAAACCAACTGCCAGGAAGGCGGGATAATTATTGGGATTTTTAAAAGTTAATCTCAGGTTGCTGGCATCACTGCCAGAAGGATTCTCATTGTCCATCCACAGGCACCTGAAGAGGGTGGCCACATAACTGAGTTTTCCCAACCCACGACCCTCTGACCCAAAGGAAGTAGCGAGAACACCTGAGACAAGGTGCAGCTTGATTGGATAACCAAGAAAGGAAAACTGAAAACCAATGAAGAAAGAAAGCAAAGGTGATCAGAAAGAAAGTGAGAAAGGCAGAGGAGATGCCTACATGAATGGGCACTGGCTGCTCCCTGTGACAGATAGAGGTGATGTATTCGGTGAACGAAAATCTCCCACAAAGTGAGTGTAATCAGCATTGAGGCTGGAAGTAGCAGTGCACACATTGGGTGCTGCGCTGTGCTGCCCACACATTCTGGTGTGGAGCAGGTTTAATAACTAATCTAAAGTCTGGTTGAAGATTTGTAGCTCGGGTGTCCGTTGTTGTGGTTCTGTTCGCCGAGCTGGAAGTTTTTGCTGCAAATGTTTCGTTCCCTGGCTAGGGAACATCATCAGTGCTATTGGAGCCTCCTGTGAAGCCTCCTTAGAAACATCAAAGCAGCGCTTCACAGGAGGCTCCAATAGCACTGATGATGTTCCCTAGCCAGGGAACGAAACGTTTGCAGCAAAAACTTCCAGCTCGGCGAACAGAACCACAACAATAACTAATCTCCTGGGTATAGGATCTTCTGGGAGAAAATACGAACATCATACAACTCAATTTTATATTACATTTGAAAGCAACATACTCCAGTCAAACAAGAATCTCAAACAAACAGGAATGATGGGAACAGCTGGCTAAGGCTGACTGGGTAAATAGATGAAGAGATCTGGTGGCAAGCAATTGGAAACATTTAAACAAATGATTCCCCTCTCACCTTAAACCTATGCCCTCTAGTTTTGTACTGCCCCACACCAGGAAAAGACCTTGCCTATTTATCCTATCCATGCCCCTCATGGTTTTATAAACCTCAATAAGGTCACCTCTCAGCCTCCAACGCTCTAGGGAAAACAGCCCCAGCCTATCCAGTCTCTCCAGCCTCTCCCTGCAGCTCAAAACCTCCAACCCTGGCAACATCCTTGTAAACCTTTTCTGAACCCTTTCAAGTTTCACAACTTCTTTCCTATAGCAGGTAGACCAGAATTGCAT